>NC_083872.1:48105849-48406683 GCF_032452875.1 Bos javanicus | reverse complement strand
TGTCCACATGGACTGCCAAATAATTTAGAAATTTTTTAATGTGGTAATTGAAAGTGAAAGTGAAGTCTCTCAATCGTGTCCGATTCTTTGTGACCCCATGGACTGTAGCCTACCAGGCTCCTCCGTCCATCCATGGGATTTTCCAGGCAAGAGTACTGGAGTGGGTTGCCATTTCCTTCTCCAGGGGGATCTTCCTGATCCAGGGATCAAACCGGGTCTCCCGCATTGTAGGCAGATGCTTTTACCGTCTGAGCCAATGTGGTAATGAAGATATCCTAAATTTTGGGGGGGCTCCAAAATCACTGCAGATGGTGATTGCAGCCATGAAATTAAAAGATGCTTACTCCTTGGAAGGAAAGTTATGACCAACCTAAATAGCATATTCAAAAGCAGAGACACTACTTTGCCAACAAAGGTCCGTTTAGTCAAGGCTATGGTTTTTCCAGTAGTCATGTATGGATGTGAGTGTTGGAATGTGAAGAAAGCTGAGTGCCGAAAAATTGATGCTTTTGAACTGTGGTGTTGGAGAAGACTCTTGAGAGTCCCTTGGACTGCAAGGAGATCTAACCAGTCCATTCTAAAGGAGATCAGTCCTGGGTGTTCTTTGGAAGGAATGATGCTAAAGCTGAAACTCCAGCACTTTGGCCACCTCATGTGAAGAACTGATTCATTGGAAAAGACTGATGCTGGGAGGGAATGGGGGCAGGAGGAAAAGGGGACGACAGAGGATGAGATGGCTGGCTGGCATCACCAACTCGACGGACTTGAGTTTCAGTAGACTCCGGGAGTTGGTGATGGACAGGGAGGCCTGGCGTGCTGCAATTCACGGGGTCCCAAAGAACTGGACACGACTGAGCGACTGAACTGAACTGAAATGCTCTATAAACTTCTAATCTTTCATCTCAGTTTCATCTCATCTCAACTACCTATGCACCCAGTTTCCATTCTTTGTCCTTCTCAGCTGTTTGTGTCCCACCTACCTGGAAGCTGATGTTGGTGACTTGTCATCCCGGGTCCCTTGCTTGTTGGCTTTTTGTTGAGTTTGGCCATGGAGGCACTGGCATAAGCAGAGCAGAAGGAAAAAGAAGTCAGGGTATTTCTTCCTGTCCACTCTCTGCTTTAGTGCTTCTTCTCTGGCAGTGGTCACAAGCCTCCCAACCTCAGCTCCCATGGGATAGCCTTCTCCCAGGGCTCCAGCTCTCTGTAGGGTCTTTACTGCTACTTCCTCGGGTGATAATGGCTCCCGAACATTGTTGGTGTCTGGCAGCCTCAGCATTCCTTGTCTGCTCCTATAACTCTGCCCAGTCTCTATATGTGGCCCCTGCAGTCCAGTGCCTTCAAATAAACCATCTGCAATGAATTGTTTCCAGCTGGCCCCTGACTAATGCAGTAAAACCTCTCTTGGTATACATGCTTCAGGTTTGCATTTCAGTTACATTTCTCATAATCTTCCCTTTGCTTGAAATCCCTTTCCTCCCACTTCTGTGTCTAGCTGTCCTTCCAAGCCCTCTCAAACACCCCTGCTTCTAAGTAGCCTCCCTTAATTCCCACACCATGGAAATCTCGTCTTCCCTGAAACTTACTCAGCACATACTTGAGAGTTATTATCTTTATTTTGCTTTAAATTATAGTGACTTACGTACATGTAACTCTGGCCAGTTTGTAAATTCTTTGAAGTCTGAATGTACACCTACGTCTGATTTGTTTTTCTCTCTCTCCTTAATATTCCTCCTTGAACTCTACCTCCCTCCCCAAAGCACCTGAAATAAAGCTTGGTGCCAAATGGGTGTTCTATCCTTCATTTTTGTTACCATTTATTACTACTGATTACTATTATAACAGACACCAGTTACTAATTTAATTGTACACTTTATAAAAATTTATGAAAGTGATGGCATAGACTAAAATTTCCCTTTGGTGATAACATGGTTGTTACATTTAAAATATGCAAATTCGTCTATATAATATACATGTATGACAAATGCATATGAAAATATGCAATTCATATATGATACATATATAATAGGGGACTTTGTTTTTATTTAAAAGTTTTCTGATGGTTAAGTCTTGTTTTCTCCCAATACTTTTTCTTGGGTATCAAAGACACAAATCCTGCATGGGCAAATATTCATTTGTAACAGGTTTTTTAACATTATGAGTTGGAATAGAAGTGACAGTTATCTTCTAAGCCAGTATTTTAAAGCTGTGTCCTGGGGAGTGCTATCCAGTCTTGCCAGGAATGGGGATATACTGAAAAGCCCTCAGTAGGCTTTTACTTGAAGAAGGGTTCTGATCTTCAGAAGGCGTAAAAACAATTTCTCTAATCTCACCTCCTACTCCAAACACCATTACAGTGTCTCTGCTTAGCTGCTAAGTCTCTTGCCTAAATATCTCCATATCTGGAAATTCACTGACTATGCAATAAGATTAAACAATGTGTTTTTAAACTCTAAGTTTACAAAGTTCTATATTATATTTGGCTGAAACCTGATGACCCATCTTTCTTCCGCTTGAAGTAGTAAGGAATATATCTAAAGTTACTTCCTGAAAATGGTTGATTTTTTTCCTCCTTTTGAAACTAATTCCCCCGTATGAATACTTCATATTCATTGTCTTAAATCATAGTATGGCTTTTTGCGTTGGTTTTCTATCTTAATTTGGGCATTAACAGGATTAACTATTCCTTCTACCTTTAACGTATCTGAAAATTTGTGTATTATGCCAGAATGCTCATAGAAGAGACCACCTTTGAAGTTGATGTCAGCACAAAAGAATGCACAACATTCAAGCCACATTTCTCCATCTTTTCACAAAGATGTCATAAAAATTTTTTATTAATCGCTTATTTAATTCCAAGTGTTCTAATTCCACTGTATTTCCATGGTATGCTGCTGCTACTGCTACTAAGTCGCTCAGTCGTGTCCGACTCTCTGCGACCCCATAGACAGCAGCCCATCAGGCTCCCCCGTCCCTGGGATTCTCCAGGCAAGAACACTGGAGTGGGTTGCCATTTCCTTCTCCAATGCATGAAAGTGAAAAGTGAAAGTGAAGTCTCTCAGTCGTGTCCGACTCTTCGTGACCCCGTGGACTGCAGCCCACCAGGCTCCTCCGTCCATGGGATTTGCCAGGCAAGAGTACTGGAGTGGGGTGCCATCACCTTCTCCATGTACCATATATACTGTTGTTCTACAAGACCATGTAGGACATCCTATTGACATGAAAAAAATATTCATATTATTTACATAAAAATAGGTTATGAAACAGAATGTGCAGTATGAACCTATAGTAGTTCATTTAAGTTCATTTAAGGTCTAGAAGGCTTCAGATGTTACAGGGTTATCTGTGAGTGATGGGACAATTGGTAAATTTTTTTCTTTGCTTTTCTGTCCCAGGCATTTTCTACAATGCATTTTCTAGTGTAATAAATATAACTGATCTCAAAAAGGAACAAATTCTTCTGGAAGCATTGTAGAGAAAGGATTTTCAAAATGTAAGGTAGAACTGGACAGACTTGGTGATCACTTGATGTGGGAAGAGGAGGGTTTAGAGTGATCCCCAACTAAAGAGTGATTTCTAGCTAAGAAAATCACTCATTTGAGCTTATTAATTGGTTAATTAAAAAAATCAGCTTTGGAGGAAAATATGATGGGCTACTTTCTATGGTTATGTAACCAACCAACTCAAAATTTAGTGGCTTAAAAATAAAAACATTTTTCTTATACTCATAAAAGTGCATCTGGGGCAGTGCTCAGCAGAGGTCTCTCCTCTCTGATTTGCTCTCATTAGTTTGGGGAGTTTTAGGGCCGGGCTTGCAGGGATCGGGTATTATATGAATGTATGACCTCTCCCCATGTCTCACCAGTACAGTGGCTTCAGGAATTCCAAGGTACTGAGACTGAGGTGGGGGCAGGGGAGGCAGAGTGAGGGCAAGAAGAAAGGATGGCAAGCAGCACAGATCATGTGGTTCCATGCTAGCCCTTGCTTCACTACAAGCCCAAAGACGTACAGCATGTGGTTGGGTGGCTTGGTAGGTGTGTTGCAACTACTTGGGTTGTGGTCTCCAGACAACTGTATGAGTAATTGTGTGTTTTTTGAAGCAATCCATGGGATGGAGGAAGGAAAGGGACATTTACCTGACCTGATCCCTCCTATATCGGTTTTCTGTTACTGCACAATAATTCACCACGAACTTAATGATCATTAAAATACCCACTTATTAGCTCATAGTTTTATAGGTCAGAAAGCAGGTAGAGCTAGGTTATCTGCTGGGGGGCGGGTATCACAAGGATGGAACCAAGGTGACCCCTGAGTTTTCACTGAAGGCTCTGGAGAAGATTCACTTCCAAGCTCATTCTTGCTGGCAGAATTCAGCTCCTAGTGGTTTTACAAAGGAGGTCTCCGTTTCTTGGCTGGCTGTTAGCTTGAGGCTGCCCTCAGCTCTTAGAGATCCCCTGCTTGTCTTGTGATGTGTCCTCTCCATATCTGAACAGGTAATGGACAGTCAAATCATTCTTGAGCTCTAAATCTCTAACTTCCTTTCCTAAAATTAGCTAGAGAACATGCTCTGCTTTGAAAGTACACATACAATAAGGTCATGCTCATTAGGATAATTTATATATTTTTTTAAATTGCAGGACAATTGCTTTACAATATTGTTTGTTTCCGTCATCTATCAACATGAATCAGCCATAGGAATACATGTATCCTCTCCCTCTTTAATCTCCCTCCCATCTTACACCATATCCCACCCTTCTATCTAAGCTGTCACTGAGCACTAGATTTGAACTCCCTGCCTCATACAGCAAATTCCCACTGGTCAACTGTACCATCTAACAAAATCTAATCTTGGGAGTAAAAGCCATCAAATTATACATCAATTATACACAGCACATTTACCAGGGTCCAACTCTTTGTGACCCTATGGACTGTAACCCACCAGGCTCCTCTATGCATGTGATCTTCCCAGCAAGAATCCTGGAATGGGTTGCCATTTCCTCCTCCGGTGGATTTTCCCAACCCAGCGACTGAAGCCGCATCTCCTGCACCTCCAGCATTGCAGACAGATTCTTTATGGCTGAGCCACTGGGAAAGCCCACCCTAGGGTGGTAAACATTCCTATATCTGATTTAAGAGCTGCTGGATAGTATACCAAGACCAAGACTGGGGCTGACGCTATAATGTTAACAGATGAGCCATGGAAATGAAACTATGCCACCTCTGTTCCACTTCTATGACTTTTGACAAAAAGAATGCTCTGAGAATCCTCACACTTTTAGGTATTCAATAAATGTTTGTTGAAGGACCTATGTATTGGACAGAAGAGAATAAGTATTTATAACAGTAAATGAGAGACTCACCAACAGGTAAATAGATTTTAAATGAGCACCTAGCTGTTTTCAAAGTGTCTCTCCAGTTCTGAATGAATTACATTCCTGGGTCCTGAGAGAATAAGAGGTAAGATTACTGCCAAACCAATTCAACATATATTTGTTAAGTGAACGAGGAAACAAGTTAATTTTGTTCGGTGATCCTCTGTCTACAGGACTTGAAAGCCTATCCAAACCACCACCTCACCCACCCCATCAAAATGCTAACTTAGTAGTGTATATTCTTTCTTGGTGATACTGTAGGAAAACTCTTAGAGATTATCATTCTTACATTTCATTAAATACTAAACATCTTTTAAAAGGCACCATCACTAAAATTCAAACTGTGAGTTTGAGCAGTGCAAATAAGTTCATGTTAAAACACTGGGAGTGTTTTTCAGAAATATGTGTTTGTGGAGAAGGAAATGGCAAGCCACTCCAGTATTCTTGCCTGGAAAAGTCCATGGACAGAGGAGCCTGGCGGGCTGCAGCCCATGGGGTTACATGACTGAGCATGTGTGCATGAGCTAAAAAAAAAGAAAGAAAGAAATATGTGTTTGCCCTGTGCTATACTGATCTTCTATATACTGAACATATGTATATGTGTGTGCATGTATGTGTGTGAATATATGCTATACATCATATTCAATAAATATTAATTACAATTTTTTCTGTGACCCTAAATAGATTTACTTCCAAAGTATCTTGCTTTAATAAATCTCTGGTTAATTATGTACAAAATACACACAGGATTAATTCAATCAGTTATAATCTGAGAAAATCCTTTAATCATTCTTTAACATGAATATGTTAAAGGATAAATATTTGATAAAGTACAATGTGAGAACTTCAATACCTTCATCACAGATGCACTTTCTTTTAATCAGAATAATTTTGAAGATATTTTAATATATGCAATGCTTTTCTCATTCTGCGGTACATTTGTAAAACAGTAAATTAGTATGTCTATTATAAACAAAAGTCTATTATGAACTAAATACTACCTACATACAAATGGTGGAAAAAACAGGTGTTAGACATACCACCAATCCCCATGAAATTTACTTCCAATTTACAGACAAGACACAATTAAAGAACAAGATATGATGCATTTAAAAAGTCTATTAGAGTTGGAAGAACCCTCAGAGATTTTATCCTAAAATCTCAGATTTATCCTAAAATCTTCTCAGTTGAGAATTGAGTACAGAAAACATATAGAAACTGGAAAAAAGATAAGTATAGCTTCCAGGAATGAAAATATATAAAACGGCTACATGCAATATTTGTTTCCTATCCTTCTGATTATAAATTCAAAAAGGGTCAAACAATCTGATAGTAAAGCGACAATGATCCAAAAATAAGTGGTTCTCACCCCCATTTTTTTTTCTGTGCTGTTCTTAGAGTCAAGGATTAATGCAAAAATAAAATTCTGGAATCCCTTCCTTGCCCGCTCTGTTTATTTATTTATTTTTTAATTCAAGAATATGATGTACCCAACTTTATACCTGGCTGGCTCAAATCTTCGGTGATTTCTCCTACATTCATCCTCAGAATTTTCTCTCTAGTCCAAGCAAAAAAACCCCAGAAGCCCATTTTGTATGAGTATGTAAACTGCACACCACTGTGTAAATGTGATCACATTAAAATACGTGCAAACTTGGCAGTTAGGAAATGTCACTGCAATCGTTAGGACGTGAAATTTCAATCTCTTTGATGAAGATACCATCTTTCAGCCAAGCCCTGGCAGAAAATCTTAGGTTCCTGTTAGACCCCTCCCTCCCCAGTCAGCTGCCGGGCTCCATCCGGAGGGATGGGGGCTCTCCTTTTCCATCACAGTTAAGCGTTCCCAGACTCAGGAGAAACCTTGGGTTTCTGCAGGGCACTCAATATGCAGCTAAGTGTCCCAGCTCTGTAAAGGGCAGCTGGAAATGGATTTAAAATGGCAACGCGGACCAATCAGCGCCGCCGCGCCAGAAGCAGACATTTACACGCGCCTCCTCCACAGGCACAGAGGAACCTGGCGGTGCCTAACTCCCTACTTAGGGCTGTAAAGTAGGCGTTTTTTAATTCCACGGTGGTCTGTATTTGAGGGAAAGAAAAAAATCTTCCTTGAGTAAAAGTTTTTATTTTGGAATTGGCCCAAAATAATTTTGGGTGTGATGTGTGAAAATCTGAACCTAATTTTTTCAGAGTTTTTGTTATTCAAGGATGAAAAGAGGTACATTTTAAAATGTACTCCACCTTTTTCAAAACGGACTGGGGTCATTATGGTGTTCACATAACTCAGAAACAGCCCAGGCTATAAAATTAGGACTTGGCAGAAAGGGAGTTCCTAGGGAGAAGGTTAAATCGAGGTAAACTGAAGGGAGAGTTGGACAGTTGGCGCAATTGTGGAGTTAGGAAGCATGAGGTCCCCTCGTTAGGCAACTCTTCTACCCTGCGAGCGCTGGAAGCCGGATGCATAGAGCCAGTCGAAGGGAGGTTTCGCTCGCCTTTAGCCCTACCCGGAGAAAAACGCTCAGTGAAGGCTGGTGCGCTCGTGTGCCTGTGTGCACATTGTTTGCAAGTGTGCATGTGTGCGAATGTGCATGTGTTTCTGCGTGCATGTGTGCATACAAGTGCGCGCCTGTTTGTTTACATGTGTTTATGCCTGCATGTGTCTGTGGGAGTGTGCACGTGTATCTAAGTGCACGTGTGTGGATTTGCGAGCAAGTCTGTGTGTGTGTGTGTGTGTGTGTGTGTACGCGCGCGCGTTCTCGATGGGTCGTGCAATCTGCCAGGAGGGTATTCCGACACAGAGCAGGACTGTGGGGGCTTGTTCCTACTCCCCTTCATTTGATCCCACTCCCAGGAAACTAGAACTCTGCCGCGCGTGCAGCCAGACGCTTCCTGCAGAGTGTTGGCTCCGCATCGTAGAGGTGCAGGTAAAGGCCAAGCCCCTAAACGCGGCTCCGGGGCAGCCACATTCCCGCGCCTTTCTAGGACAGCCGCCCAGGAGCGACCTCGGGCGGCGGGCGGGGCTAGGCCGGCGGCAAGCCGGCCCGGGATTCCCGGCCTGTCCCTTTAACCCCGCCGTGAGGCGGGAGCACGTGAGCGGGGCTCCGGGTGGCACCCGGGCGCCGCCGCCGCGGAGGCAGTTGTATTTCGAACACTGCCTCTGGCCCGCGGCCAGGCGCCTTGGCTCGGCGGTCTGCCTGGCCTCCCTCCTCCTCATACTTTTCCTCCAGCGCAGCCCCCTCCCCTTTATCCGCCCACGATTAGAGGTGGGCACTCCCCCCATCTCGCCGCCCCCTCCCCAAGCACACACACACTCAACCCGCTCGAATTCTGGGGTAGAAACTCAGAAAACTTCCAGCCTGGGCAGCGCGCGCTTGGTGCAGGACGCAGGAGTAATCAGCCCGTCCCCCTCCAACTCTCCGGTGCCGCTGCCGCCCGCTCCCGCCACCCGAGAAGGAACGGTGCCACCCACCGCTCCGTCCCCTGCCTGCGCCCAGTGCCCGACCGGATCCCCGCAGAATCTCCCCATCCTCCCTTCGCTTTCCGACTGCCCAAGGCGTTATTTGTTTTCTCTCTCTTTCTCTTTCTTGCTCTGCGAGCGCGGAGCGGGGGGGAAGAGGAGGAGGAATTCTTTCCCCGCCTAACATTTCAAGGGACACAATTCACTCCAAGTCTCTTCCCTTTCCAAGCCGCTTCCGAAGTGCTCCCGGTGACCGCAACTTCTGATCCCAAACTGAGACGGGAGCCTCCCAACTTCAGTTCCTCTTTTCCTTCTCCTTCGCTTTCCTCCTCCTCTCACTACCTCCACCTCCACCGCCACCTCCACCTCCGGCACCCACCCACCGCTGCCGCCGCCACCAGCAGCGCCTCCTTCTCTCCTCCTCCTCCTCCCCTCTTCTCTCTTTTTGGCAGCCGCTGGACGTCCGGTGTTGATGGTGGCAGCGGCGGCAGCCTAAGCAGCAGCAGCCCTCGCCGCACGCCAGCTCTCGCCCACCCCGCCTCATTCTCCAGCCCTACCTCGCAATCTCCCGAAAGGTGCCGGGCTGATTCCGGGCGGCAGAGGCGAAGCGGCTGCAGCGGCGGTAGGAGCGGCGGCGGCAGCGGTAGCGGCGGCGGGAGGCAGGATGAGCGCACGCGGTGAAGGCGCCGGGCAGCCGTCCACTTCAGCCCAGGGACAACCTGCCGCCCCGGCGCCTCAGAAGAGAGGACGCGGCCGACCCAGGAAGCAGCAGCAAGTCAGTACGCGGGCGGGGTGGGGGCAGTAGCCCACCTCCGCTACCTCCGCGAGGGCCCCGAGACGCGCGGCCACCCTAGCGCGGGAGTCCAGGCGCCGCGGCCGCCGCACGCCGCCGCGGGGGCGGGCTGCGGAGTCCGCGGCGCGAGTGCGCGGCTGAGCCCCGCTCCGCTCCGGGCCGGGAGGTGGGAGCAGCGGCGGCCGGCCGGGTGCGAGCAGGAGGTGGGGTCGGGCGAAGCGTCCTCGGACTTTCGCTATTGTGCCCGGCCCGAGTGGCGCGTTGTCTCCTGGTGACGGGAAACGGCCGGGTCCGACAAACCGGGACTCGACAAGCACTTTCCTAGTCGCTTCACAGTGGCCCAGGAGGCAGGGGTCCTCTGGCGGTTCAGGGTTGGAGGGGCTGAAGTCTTGGGGACCCGGAGGCTCTTTCTCCCGCCAACCCGGGCTGCTCGCTGGCCGGGAACTGGCGCGCCGCAGCCGCCCCCTTGGCGCCCTCCCCAAGTTCTCGGTGGCCTGAGACTCGCGCCCTCCCGACAAAGAACTCGTGGGCCCGCCCGGTTCTGTTAGGGCTCTTTAAATGCGGCGCGGCGTCCGATTTGCGGCCGCCGCTGCTAAGGGTGTCCCAGGAAAGGGGCTGCAGGAGATTCTGCGTCCCCACGGGACAAGATTAACTAGTTTGGCTAAGGGCGCAGTGGAAAGTAGTGTCCAAGAGGGTGCACGGTAGCTAGGGTCACTTCCTCGCCAGGCGCCCAGTCCCCCTTTTGCCTCCGGATCCCGCGCCTCAGCGCTACAGACATTAAATGTACCCTTCCAGAACGAGTGGCTGGGGTCTGGGAGGGGATGATCGAGGGGCGCCCGGGACCCCGCCGAGTGGAGGGTTTTGTCTGCGGATGCAACCAATTAAGCGTGCAGCAGGCGCTTGCAGAGCTGCGCGCAGCGCCCAGGGCGGAGGGGTTTTGTTCGCGGCAATTTCCAAGCCTTCGCGGGTAGGGCTCGAGCGGGACTTGTCTATTGAGAACATTTAAACTCCGCTTCCGCGGGCTTTAAAACTACTTCTGCGTTCTTTAGCTTTAAAGCGCTTCTTTCAGGGCAAATAGGCCGAGTAGAAAATAATCCTGGAGTCCCAAAGCTACCTAGAGCAAGGTGGGGAAACCGAACAATGTTTGCTTGCCATTGCGTTTGTTGTACCTTTTTGAAATCATCAAAGGAAACAAGCCAATCTAGAGGCCCCAGAGTTTTCCCGCTCTGCCCGAGCGACACTTTACACCGCGTTAGGATCCTGTTTTACACCTCCCAGGAAGTCACTGCCCTTCCCCCCGCCCTTGTTTCCCACCCGCCACCCAGCTTTCTCAAACTCTGCTAATTGCCCCCCACCTCCGAAAAATAATCCAAATAAAATTGCAGCGGGGTCTGGAGGTGATTGAAGGTTTTACCTTTGAGTTAAGGCAGAGTTCACAAAGAAAGAAAAATGTGTCTCCGATGTTTCTCCGGATGTGCCCACTGGCGCTAGTGGTCCCACAGAAGCTTGCAGGAAACCTTTCTCAGATTGTCTAAATAGAATGCGAATTTTCATTGAAGACTTTAATGCATTTTAAGCTAATTAGTCTCATTTAATCACTGAATCTGAATGAAATGTAAATTGATGATTCACTGGATAAATATTTAGAATCTGGAATATTAATCATCGCATTCTCTTAACCACTTGAGTATTTACTACTTGGCATAGAAGCCATTTAAAGTTTTGCTAAACCTATTGATAGTTTCAATTTCTCCATCCCAGACTCTTGCATTCCTTCTCACTACCACCCGCCCCACCTCTACCCCTTTTAGTTTCCTTCGGTCCACCCCCATAAGGGTTTTCCCAAAAGAAAGTTTTGGAAAAAGTGCTTATTTTTATCAAAAGATATTTAAATGTAGACTGGAGACCATGCCTGCATCTCCAAAGGGAAGTGAAGAATTGAAGCAATTATCTAGATAATTCAAGCAAAGCCTTCCACAACGGAGTTACCCTAATTATTTGGAAATTTTAGGAAGAATGGAGTTATTTTAAGTTGAAGAAGTTGGATAATTGTTCCAATATTTTACTCAATGTGTTGATTGAGTCATAATTGACTTACAATGCAGATATACAGAATGATCAAAAGCCACCTTTTCAATATGGGAGATTGTTGAAATATTTATGATGTTAGCTTCATATTTCTGTTGTTTAAAATGGTAGTACTGTGGAGAGTAGTATTTGTGTACAATGCTTATTATTTCTCTCAGTTGCCAAATACACAACCTTGCATATTTTGCACTTTAAGGATATATAACTTTCTGGAACATGCAACCTTGTCAGCCTTTGTTACCTTTCTCTGGTTGAAATAGAATCTAGTTTTCATATGCAAAATAGAATTTCCTCTTTTAATCCCTGGATTAAAAGTCTAGTTATTTCCCCTTTCTGTAAACTCTGTACCAGCATCATCCATTTGTGCTTGAACTGAATGTGTTCCAACGGTTCTGTTGAGCAGCACAGGCAGAAAATGTATCTATAGAGTCAGGGTCAATTTCTTTCAGACATTCTTGCCACAACAGAATTTTTTTTTCCCTCGAAACTAGGAGCCAACCGGTGAGCCCTCTCCTAAGAGACCAAGGGGAAGACCCAAAGGCAGCAAAAACAAGAGTCCCTCCAAAGCAGCTCAAAAGGTGAGAGATTTCTTAAGTCTTCCCAACTTTCTCAACACCCACAGGAACCTCCCTGTAATTTTCCCATTCTAGATCCACACCTAAGGATTTCTCCCAAGTGGGTAACCCAAGACTCATTTCCTACATTTACTATTGGTGAGATTTCCAAGCATATACTTAGAATAAAAAGTTCATGAAGCTGCTTGGGGTTGTTTTCAAACAATCACCAAATAATAAGAAACTTAAAGCAGAGATGGGGATTGGGGGGAGGTAAGCGAGTAGAGAATAAACAAATAAGATTTGCACCAAAAAAAAAAAAAGATTTGCACCAGTTGTGAAATAGTTAAAAAAAAAAAAAAGAATAGATTTTGTTTGGCAGTGAAGTTTTTGCAATTTCCTTAAAAAATAATAAAGATTAATTTACTTTGTGCTTATTTACATGATTACTGGAAAACCAAATCCCACTCTTCAAGTTAAGGACTTTGCCAAATAGGTGATAATTAGAAGTAAATTCAATTATAGGATTCTGGGGGAAAAATTCACGAATTTTACAGCTTTAAATGTGCTGATAAAGTATTTTGCTTGTTTGCCATCAACCTGCAATATAATACATCATCGTCTCTCAAAAGCCTTTCCATCTCAGGTGATACAGAAATGTTCTGAATAGGACAATGAGAAAGTTTTAAAACAAATGTTTGACTCATTTATTGTACATTTTGGGGCAGAATAGAACCCAACCAAGTGTAACTTCCAGTGTTTTTCTTTATAAATTTTAAATTGCAGTTTAAAATCTTCATGTTTGATGGTATTTGAACTCGCAAAGAAGAAATATCTCAGGATCAGTGCATACACAGAGAAGTGAAGGTGAAGACAAAAATCACAGTTTTTAAGCTTTACAAATAAATCAGAAAAACGTTTCTGTATTTTATTTGTAGGTTTGTATACTCGTTAAAAACAAAGGTTCAAAATTCAGAAGTCAATTTTGATGTATCTTTACAGTAGATTTGAGTATACTATGTACAGTGTTTGTTAAGAATAACTATATGCTCATCTTTGGGGAATTAATGTTTTGTGTGGTTTTCTCTATGACTGTGAGCACTAACCATATTATATTTGATAGTTTTCAGTGTTGTAAACTACCATAGCAACCAGGGATACATATAAAGTTATTTAGGGAGCAACTGTGAGTTCTTGTCTGTTTTAAGTCTTGAACAGAGCTGAAAGAGCAGATTTCTAATATACTTAAATGTAATTGCTTCTCAGAGTGAAGATTTAATCATACTTATATTTAATCAATACACTTTGAAGTAGTTCTAAATTATCTTGTCATTTAAAAATGACAATATGTAATCTGGTATTACTAACATGAATACCTTTTTTTTTTTAACCTGCTTTATTAAATTAAATAAAAAGGGCTAATTTACCAAAGAAGTTTTTTTGTTGTTGTTGCGGAAGTTAATTTTATCTTAATTTGACTCTAATGAAATGCCAAAGGAATATCTTGGTAGCTAGCTGACAGACATTTAAACTATGATGTAATTGCCCTGAAAAGCATCATTATAACATTTGCCAGGAAAAAAAATCTGTAAATCTCATCATAAATTATTTAAAATTTAATACAAAAGAGGGAAAATTATCTCTCAGATTTAACTGTATTACATTTTCTGAATGAGTTCAAGATATGCTTCTATCACCTTTTCTTCATTTTGAAAAGTTTGCCACTAACAAAATCTTATGTTGACAAAAGGAAAGATGAGACTTGTACCTAATTTACCACTTAAAGCAAAATAACAGAAAGTTGGTCTCTTCCCAAGTAAGGTGTAACTTATTTTTAGTTACTTTGGTGATAGGTGTTTATAAATGACCCTTAGGCTACTCATCTTTCTGATAATTCTTCATGTGTGTGCACATAACATTACAACTTCCAAACGAGAAGTAGGCTTTCTTTTTCCCAAGCAAAGTTTTCTCTGAAATCTTCCATTCTTCCAGACAAAATTATTTCACACACTTCTGTTATAAAAGTTCCCTTTCTAATAAAACTGGATAAATATTTTTGCTCAGAACATGACTGTTATAGTTCTTCAGTTTTATAAATTACGCTTCATTTGGAAAAGATAATACTTCACAAAATAATGAATGACATTGATGAATTATTCATGGCATGAGTAAACTTAAGGTATTTTCAGTTTCAGATCAGTATTTATTGAGTTTGCTTTTACCTTATATAAACATGATTATCAAACATATTTTTTGTCAAACATATATTGTATTCTAACAAAGCATATTTTTGTTAGGACTTTGAAAAGCAATTTTTTTTTGAAAAAGTTACATTGTTCATATCATGTAAGATAAACATACCCTGCTAGACTGACCAGGGTAGGGATGAGAAGTCTTCTGTGATTAATAAATTGGGAATTCTCCTGCAAACCAAAGCTCATCATAATGGAAAATATATAACAAAAACTGGTAAGTATATAAGAGAACAGAGCTCTAAAATTAGAGAAGATGCAATGTACATGGGATCCTGATGATGCTGTATGTTTAAATTTTCTTGCTGCTCAAAATTTCTTTACTTACAAAGAAAAGTAAGTGTTTGGACTCAGTAACTGGCCTTGGGGCATTTGAAAACAAAACTGCTTGTTGGAAAATTAGCAATGTGAAACTTGACAATGCGTGTGGAAAGTTGAAAGACCAAATGGAGGACTACTAAATTAGCTATCACTTTAATTTCAGGCCACATTCAATATAAAATTGATTTGTGTAATACAAAAAACAAACATTTATGAAAACACAATTTGTTATGCTTGGAACTTTTGGAAGAGAATGTAACTATTCTTGACTTTGCTTCTAGTCCATTATGACAAGTTCTCATGGATAACCATTATGTAGAAATTCTAGTTATTCCCAAGAGCACCAGTCTGAGTGCTCAAAATTCATCCCTGAACCAGAGTCATATTGTTATCTTAATAAAAGATCAGAAGTTAATGTTTTCCTGAATAAATAATTTATTCATGTTGAGTATGCATATGTGTGTGTCTTGACCTTTTTATTTATGTGTTAGTTTGAGATATACCTGTCACCAGTTGCCTCTTAATTTCCTTTTTGTTTTATTTTGTTTTCCTCTCCTGTTTGTGCTGGATGAAAATATTTTGTATTTTCATATTTCTCATGTTTGGAAAGTAGAAAGATATAATCTTTAGGGTTTTTGTTGTGGCTTTTTAATCATAAAAGAACACTGGCAGGGTTTCTTAGAAGTCAAAGTCATCTGTAAGTCTCAAGCCAATTGTCTTTCAGGTACTTTTAGGAAAAAAAAAATTCTGGGATTGAATTAAATTTAATTGAAAGAACTGCACATAAAATAGATCTCAGGTGTGAGATAGCCTTCCTTCATATCATAGACGTTCCTAAACTTCCTTTGGACTTTAGGTGTAGTAAAGAGAAAAGGCACAAAATAAAAATAGGGTTTAGGTAAAGTGTACTTCAAATAATGTATTCAGACAAACACTTGATTTATATTTTCCATTTGCCTATACAAAGAAAACCTGATATGAATTGGATACTGTAAAGAAATAAAGAAATTGTTCCTTTTCTAATCATGTTCCTTCCTCGAAAAGTGGTTGATTTTTCACAAATGATTAATAACACTATGCACAGAGATTTTAGGAGGAAAGAATGGGGTTTCCTCATCATTTCAGACAAATGTTCAAGCACAGATGCTGAGTGAGGGCATGATTTTTTTGCAGGATATAGTAGGTCCAACTGAAGACAGGAACCAAAAGCATCATTATAGGTAAGTCAGGGAAAGATTGTATTGGAAGTTGTGGTACAATTCCAGCTTATAGCTTCTATGTTACTAATATGACTTAGTTTGAACTCCTTTGTGTTTTTATAGGCAAGCAATTTCCACTGGGACTCAGGGCTCAAGGATACAGATGAGTCCAGTCAGGTGGAGTTACATAAAGCCCAGTTGTTTCTCCATTATCTTGGTATTTTAGGCTGTTCTACCTAAACAGTTGCCTCCTTTTTTTTCACTTCACTTTGCCAGAGAGGACGGAGCCTTAATGTATCAGTAAATTCTCTTTCACAATGCCTTTGAGTCATTGTAGATTATGATCCAAATATGGAAGATTGAAATGCATTTGAGTTATTTTCTGAAGTCCCTTTACTTTAGGGGACCCAGAAATCTCTTTCTTTGGCCGTTATCATTCTGAACTTTTTCATCGAAAGCCTCTCATTACTTTGACTGACCTCCAACTCTGGCTCATTTTTATCTCAAGGTCTCAACAGATCATTTTGCTCAAGAGAACACTCCAGATTGGTATTCTGTTTCCTTTTCAGTTCTTTTTAAAGACTAGATGGGTGCTGAAGAACATTTTATGTTAGTTAAATCATTCAGACCTATCTTATCTTATTACCTGAATTTCTGCTGTTTCCAGAACTCACTTGGGAACCATATAGTTTGGCACAAGGGTAGAACAATGAATTTTACTATCCTTAATTCTGAAATTTTCAGCTCTTGAGTTTTTGTTCTGCCAACCAGGAGAAAAAGGTAAATGGAGAACAGATTCCATTTTAGGCTGCTGCTTTATTATTCAATATTGCTTTAATCTACTGAACATTGCTGAATGGCATCTTCTAATTGATTCAGCAAGGAGCAGTCACAGCCATTTTTTTTTCTCCAGGATAACGTAGGGAACAGTTTGCTTGGAAGGTCACCCCTGTGAACTCTCATATCGTTGCTATTGATTTCTCTGATTACAAAAGAGGAAGAAAGAACCATTTAAAGAGGAGAATCCTAAACTTTGAAAATAGCTTTTCCTGTCATTTTGGCCTTGGCTTTAATTTTGTATTTGTATAAGTGAAGACAGGCATGTGTAAATAATGACATGGGAGTTGACAACAAGGACTTCCTTGGGGAAAATGAGCATGAACTACAATGGATGATAGAATTCACTTTTATTTCCTCTTCGAAAATATGTCCTGATGGAAAGATTGTAATTTTTTTTAAAGACTGAAAATGGTTGCACGTACAGTTTGGAAACTCATCGAAACTAGATTAGCATAAAAGTTAAGTGAGAATTACTTATCATTTAGTGTGACAGTCAGTTCAGTGGATTTTGATTACCACAGCACATTGATTTACACTGTGTTTTTGAAAGAACTACGAAAAGAAATAAATGTGACTTTCTATACTTTTTTAGGTGGCTCCATTTGCTCTTAAGTCTGTCGGTCTTAGTCATATATACATATATTTGTAAAAATACATGAAAACAAAGCAGGGTACCACTAAGCTGATCGTTTCTCTGGCTCTTTTGTGTGTTTGTGTATAGACTCGCTGACTGATTTAGAGTAGGGGCATTTTGACTTCCATGCATTTATCACAGTATGCTGTGAGCATTTAGAATAACAAAAAGATTAATAGCTATCTAAATTTGACCCAGAAGTCAGAAGTAGATATTGCTCTTGGTTCCCAGTCTCAGCTTTTGCCTATGTCTTTATAGGAAACTCAGAAATATTTTAGTCTTAACTACTCATTTGATTTTCACCCTGGAAGTTTGTTTTTTTTTAATATAATTTCCCCCAGGGATCAAACCTGGGTCCTCCTGCATTGCAGACAGATTCTTTACCATCTGAGCCACCAGGAAAGCCCTACATTTCCCCATGGCTACTTTATATGGGACTGTCTCCCAGAAGAACAGACCTTTTATTGCCTTAAAATCAGATGAGGTCTCAATTCCACCACTTAAACACATGGATAGATTGCTTAATCACCAGGTTGGGGGGTTAGTAATAGCTGCCCTACATAAGTAAGACAATGCTCAGAAAATCACTCATTTCTTTGAAAACTTACAGAATTGGGAGGGTGGTTTTGTTGTTGTTTTCTACTTTTTGGCCTTTCATTTGGGTGTGTGAGATCTTGATCTTAGTTCCTCACCAAAAATTGAACCTGTGCTCCCTGCAGTTGGAGCACAGGGTCTTAAAACTGGACCCCCAGGGAAGTCCCAGGGAGGTATTTTTTTTAAGAGTAACATTTTAAAATATGGAGGGAATTAAGAAATTACACTGGTTTACCTACTCTAGTATTCTTGCCTGGAGAATCCCATGATAGAGGAGCCTGGCAGCTACAGTCCACAGGGTCGCAGCGTTGGACACGACTGAGCAGCTCACACTTTTCTGCCTAGTGCTTTAACTTCTATCAGCCTTACCTTACATGTACCTTAGCTCTGTTAATCTTCTGATGGAGGCTTTGTGGTCTTCATTCCACAAATGAGAAAACTGATTCAGAGATGTGGACTGTGACATGTCTAACGTTCAGCTGTCCTAAATGGGAGCATCTGGATTTGAGTTCAAATCCAGTTCTTAAAACTTAGGATCGCTCCATATTATGTGCTGTCAAATACCTTGTGAAATATTTGCTACAAGGTAGATTATGTTTTCTCCAATAACCAGAAACATAGGTTGGAAGTTAGGTTTTGAGAAACCTTTGCTGGGCAGTTCTATACAAGCTTATAAAGGGATTGGAAGTGTGGGCCCACTGCAACCCATCCTCACAAATTTCTGGCCCCCAAGTAAACCAGAAGGCTGTACCTTTGAAGATCATGGCACAGCCAGAAGTTTTTTTATTTGTTAAATGAAGGGGCTGGATGAAATGTCTTCTAAAGCCCTCCCAAGCTGTAGATTCTGATGGCAAGAGGGAAACGACACACAGGTGATATAAATACAAGAGTGACGTTCCGTCCTTCCTTCATGCAATAAATATGGAGTGAGCACATCTTATGCACCAGACACTAATGCTATAACCCTTTCCAAGTTCAAGAGTTCTATTTGCTAGATGACTTTCCTTTCTTAATTAATTTTTTAGTGCTAATACATTTAAGAGCCTGGAGTACCAGAACTTCTTAGGGGCAGAAATAATTACATTTCCTACTTAAAATTCTTCCCAACCCTCATGAATCTACAGTTCTGAATCTGAATTTCTTTAAAAAGGCAAAAATATGAATGAAGACAAGTCAAGACCGAATAACGTTTCTAAAATAATGACAGTTGCAAATGTTAATGTAACGGTGCTGATAATAGTCTGAAATTCAGTTCTTACAAATGCAGAATTTCCACCGTCTCTCCCTACTCACCCACCCTGAGATAAGCAGTTAAGTATTTAGAGTAAGTTATTGTCTGAATTATACATGGGTTTGTAGCGTGGAACCAAATTCCAGTCTGGCAAAGAAAAACCAAATATACGCTTCCACAGTATTGCATATGTTGTTATATTAAAAACAAAACAGGCCTCCGAAATGTTTTGTTTGTTTTCTATTGAAAAATAATATCCTGAAGAGCATTAAACACAGGAAAAAAAATGTTAAAGCCAGTGTTTTCCAATATGTAAAATTCCTGGATCTATGCTGGTTTACAAATGAAAATCCTAACTGGTTTTACAGGCTTTGTGAAGTTTGATCAGAATGATTAAATAATGTGGGTTTTAAGGAACAATGAAAACCTCCCAGATCGCCGCCACACAGCACAGCTAATGTGCTTCTTCTAGATGTCGTCTCAGAAGAGGGTTTCAGCTTACATGTAATACTGGCCCCAAGACCAAGGAGCAAGTTCACTTTTAACAAGTTCAAGTGATAATCAGGATACTTTGCTCTTCAGTTAATGGTGCAAATTTTATTTTTGAAGAGACTTTTTGTTAATGGGAAGCTCGGTTTAAAGTCTTCTCCTTTGCTGGGCTTTCTCGCTCTATGAGAGATTTGCTTTCTCTAACTCTGAAATGTAGTGAAACAACCCTCTTTTAGAAAACAGCCCTCTTCAACAGATTTTAGGTACACCCGATCACATCATGGATCTGGGAGCATAACCACCATACAGAAAAGCCTAGCATAGACGTGCCATTAGCCTTTAAGATCTCAAGCAGACTCCTGTTCTCAACCACACCTACCATCCCCAGGCCCATTAAAAAGGATTTCTATCTTCCGTGTTTGTATAATTTACTACTGAGTAAACTGTGCAATCTTACAGTCACTCCTAAAGATTAAATCAGACACTGCTTCTGTATTAGGGAATTTTGTACTCCTATAACTCACAATGTACCAACCAGAGGGTTTCTTAAAAGCTTCATTCTTAAGGTGACAGATGGGTGTAATGGAATATTTGCGTTGACTGAACCTTCTGTGAGATTGGACTAACTTGAAGGGAAACTTTCCCTTTAAGAGTTCGATTGCATTAGAAGTGAAAGAACATTTATTGAACACCTCCTTTATGGCGGCCACATCACTTCTCACTGGAGGCATTATCTCCATTTCACACCTGAACCCAAATTAAGGTTTTCAGGGACCTGCCCAAAGTCGTAAAGCCAACATGGCAGAGCAGAGATTTGAGCCTTAGCTTTCCAGAGCGTGGTCTGTGTTCCTCTCTCTCTCTTGGAGACAACACTCAGAAAGAAGATGTGATTTGCTGGGCACTTCTAGTTTTCACTTAACTCATGCCCCTCTGACTGAAGGTTAAGACAAGGCTACCAATCCCTGAGAAGAAATGATTCCTTTGTGGAACCATTCAAAGTAGTAACCCCTACTACTGAGATTCAGAGTGCCCAAATCTGATGCTTAGCTGGAGCTGAATCAGTGATAATTTCAGTTAACTAAGATGTCTTTTTATAGTAGCAAATATATGAATGCTAAAGGAAGGTAGCATTGTTAGGAGAATAAGAGTCTGGACTTTAGAGTCCAGCAGAACTGGGTTCAAATCTGCTTCGTGTGCAAACTGGGTTATTCACCTTGTCTATTTAAGACTTAATTGCTTATTGCAAAATAAGAAAAATAACAATAGCTGCCGACACAGCTGTTGTAAAGATTAAAGTAACACATGCGAATGACTTGGCCCAGTGCCTAGGGTACTTAAAATACTTGATAAATATGCACTAGCATTATAATCAGACGAAGTTTCGGATAATTCACAGAACCTGTTAGATTAATGCCAGGTCAAGACGATTTGGTGAAAAATCTTGTGATGTAGAAGTCTTACTTTGCCTATGTATCTGTGGATCTTTGTATCTATCATCTACCTCCATCTGTTTTTACCAGGCTGATTGAAGAGAGAAAGAGTCATCTGACAGTGTAGACAGATACTGTACAATAGGAAATTGTAGTATCATTGTACCAAATACACTGTCTGCTGACGCAGGTGACAGAAGTAAAATGTAAAACAAGTTATCCTGGCTCAGGTTCCCTGTATTTTGGTGTTTGTAGAGCCTTGAGAAGGTTCTCATACACAGAAGAGTATGTACTAAGTTTTTTTTGCTCTGGAAATGAAAATTGTAAACGTATTTTTATAGGAGTGTATGATGGTGTGTGTTGGTGAATTTGGGGATTACAGTAGGGGGTGATAAACAGAGAAATTACTTTATGGTATTAAAATCTTACTCAAAGGGAAGAAACAGCTGTGTTACCAGAAAAATCTTCTGTGAAGCAAAGCAAGGAAACAAACTCTCAAGGGAGTTAGAAATATATTCATGTCAGGTCTATGTTGAGTATGAAATTGTTAATAATATACATTCTTTATTAATTATTATTTTTAGCATCCCTAGTTTCTATCTCAGAGATAAACATTGATGATTTCTGCCAGCTTATTTTGCTTTCTCGGCTTTGGGTGAACTGATAGGTGATTGTTTGAGGCAAAGAATAGGAAATGAACTATGTAGAGGTGTGCTAATATTTGTTTCTTTGATTTGGAAGCCTATATATTTTCACTCACATTTAGATTTGCTTTTGATTAACAGTGCACTTTGTAAATTGTGCAGTAATATATAGTGCTAATTTTCATAATTTTAGTTTGGCTATGGAAAGAAAATCATTTAAGAAACATTTTTTAAAAATCTTACTTTACATAATTATGGATATATGGGAATTCCTGTTTTTATTACAGTCAGAAATAAGGATAAAATGGCTTTTTTTTGGGGGGGGGCGGGGCCTGCACCATGCAACTTATGGGATCTCTGTCTTGTTCCATCCTTGTTCTCTTGATCTTTTGTTGTGTCTTACCAGGGATTGAACCCAGGCCCAGGCAGTGAAAGCCTGGAGTCCCAACCACTAGACCACCAGGAAACTACTGCAAAATGGCCTTTTAAAAGCATTTTCATGCATTTCAGAGATCATTCCAGGAGTCTATTAGGGTGAGGGTTGCCTAGATCTCTCTTTGCATCATGGAATGAAAAATGAAGAAGATGAGCCTTCAGGAAGACTGAGATTGTTAAAGCAATGTCAATTCCTCATCTGCAAACCAGAACATTCTTACTTGGAATGGGTCCTTGGTGCAGCACTTACAAGAAATGTCAGGTAGGAAACGATATGACTTCCTTTTTCATTTTGCAGAAAGCAGAAGCCACTGGAGAAAAACGGCCAAGAGGCAGACCTAGGAAATGGGTGAGTAATAAGATAAAATTCGTGTCCTTTTTTGTAATGAAAAATTTCTGGGTTTTTGTTGTTGTTGTTGTTAATTTATTTATTTTCAATTGGAGAATAATTGCTTTATAATATTGTGTTGATTTCTACCATAACATGAATCAACCTTATCTATATACATGTTCCCTCCCTCCTGAAGCTCCCTCCCACCTCCCACCCCATCCCACCCCTCTAGGTTATCACAGAGCACCAGATTTGAGCTCCTTGCATTGTACAGTAAATTTCATTTTATCAATTACATTAATTTCTAACTTCTGGTTTGATGAATCTTTGAAAGTGTTAAGGCAGATTACCACCATTCCTTACCCTCAGGCTCCAGGAGTTTACTCAAAACACTTTTCTTTCCTGGGAGTGTCTCCTTTTTCTACCTCTTATCAACATGAAAAGAGTCTCCACTCTTCCTTCAAATGCGGTAACAATGAGATGACTTGTTCCCTCGGTTGAGTAACTAAGGTTAAAGGGTATTATGAAATGTTGGAAGTTGATTACAAATGGTGATAAAATTCAGATGAAATGTGTGTCTGAGATAACTTTTTACCTCTTTCTTTTCATTTCTTATTGTTACTATTTCCTGGATGACTTGGCTTTGGACATATCTCATTTTCTAGGTGGTTTGTGTTTTCCTTTTCACATTGCCTTTGTTAGGAAACCAGGTTTTAATCTCCAGATTTTCTTGCTTCCCTTAGTGGTCATTTTTACATACTGACAGTGGCTTCCATGCAAGCTTACTTGACTGCATAGGGACACAGATCCTGACTCTTTCTGAGGTCAGAAATTCACTGGTTGCTGAAAGTGCATGCTCAGTCGCTAAGCTGTGTTCAATGCTTTGCGACTCCATGGACTATAACTCGCCAGGCTCCTCTGTTCATGGGATTTTAGATAGAACCCAGGTCTCCTGCATTCTTTACTGTTGAGCCACCAGGGAAGCCCTCGTTGGGAGTGATGTCATTCTAAATGACAACTCTGTTCTTGACCCAGGGGTTGAAATCGTGTCTCCTGCATTAGCAGGCAGATTCTTTACTGGTTAAGCCACATGGGATGGCTTTGCTAATTTTACCACTTGAAACTTGTTGTTTATACTGCTACATTACCATGCTCTTCTGGTCTGTCTTTCCCAGTGACAGAGGAGACAAGTCTCAAAATGAATAAAACCATTTCTCAAGAAAGATGAAGGCATCTTCCCTACCCAGGATCATCTATGATGGGATCTTTAGCCTTCCTTTTCTCTCTTCTGTGGTTCCGTCTTCATGCTTCATCTTTTTCCAAAGTTCCTTTGCTGCTCTGCTGGATTGCATTTTCCTATTAGTTTGCCATTCCTCTCCCATCAAGAATTCTGCATCCCTTTCTATTTATACTTTGGTATTGCCTTTCATTCAGTTTATTCATCTTCTTGTATTTTTTTCCCCTCTGCTCAACATGTATTAGGATTAGATTTCTTAGCACAAGGAAATGGGGATGATCTTTAGATTAAAAACATCTCAGTGTTGCAGGGTAGACTTAAAGTAAGAGCATTTCATTCAAAACCTTCTGGTCCAGATATGAATTCTCTCCAAACCAACCCACCAGGTGGTGATCATCTAGACTCTGCTTGATTACTTTTTATGTTAAGAAACTCATGTCCTCTTAAGGCTGCCTCTTCTTTCCTGGAAAGCTCTGGACATTAGAAAATACTTCCATCTGACTCCCTGTAACTTCCATTCACTGTTGCTAGGCCTCCCTCCTAGGAATATACAGAGTAATTGTTGTTACTTTTACTTGTGATAGCTCCTCAGATAGTTGAAGGCAATTAACATATATACTCTTTGTTCTCTTTCCTGGTTTGAATATCTCTAAACCTTTTAGCTCTTCCCCATAAAGAAACATTCTTATTCTCCTCTGAGTGTGCTTGTTTTCTTTGTCTCTTGTAATATGTCACCCAGAACTTAGTATCATATTCCAGGTGTGGGCTCCATAACCAGTGGGTTTATTACCTCTCTTGTTAGACATATGGTTCCAGTTACCTATTACTGTTTCATCAACCACCCCAAAACTTAATAATGTAGAAAGGAAAAAAAACAAAACTCTCATGGATTCTTTGTGTCAGGAATATGGATAGGGCACAACAGAAACAGAAAGGCTTGTTTCTAATTCAGGATGTCTGGGGCTTCAGCTGGGAGGATTCAAGAGACTCTGGATGTGTGTGTGGGGCAGGCGGGGGTACCTTTCATGCTTGGGGCAGAATCTGGAAGTATCTTCACTCACAGGGCTGGTGCTTTTGCAGGATTGGCTTAAAGTCTGGATGCGTCTGAGAGTGTCCTCTGGAGCATCCACACACATAGCCTTTGCACCTTGGTGGTCTCAGGGTAGGTAGTCAATCTTCTAGCATGCACTCTGGCCTTCCATGTTCTCCCCAGTGAGGAGAAAGCTGCAAGCAAGGCCTCTTTTTTCCTTTTAAGATTTTTTTTTTTTTTTTTTGGATATGGACCATTTTTAGAGTCTTACTGAATTTGTAACAATATTGCTTCTGTTTTTAAGTTTTGGTTTTTTGGCCACAAGGCATGTGGGATCTTAGTTTCCCATCTAGGGATCGAACCCACACCCCCTGCATTGGAAGGCAAAGTCTTTACCACCAGACCACCCAGGAAATCCCAAGCCTTTTTTTACCTAGATGTCAAAAAGTGCTATTCCATTACACTAGTGAGCACACTATTGAGTAAGCTGGTGTTGGCATACATATCAAATATAGATCTGCTGTTTTATTTTTTATTTTTTCTTTCATTCAACAAGTATTCACTGACTTTCTTCCAGGGGATGCAATGGTAAGAACAACAGACTCTGTCCCTGATGGAGGAAGATGTGATTAGTTGAAAAGTTATGCACACAACTGTAACTTTCCCATCTGTGTTCAGTGCTGGGAAGGAGCAAGAAGGGTGCTCTCAGGGCTTGCAGTGACGATGTGATCGCTATCAGGGAGACCAGTAAACACTTTTCTGAGGTGATCCTTGGCTGTGGTCTTGGGGATCTGTAGTGACTAACCAGCTGAAATATACCTTAGACAAAAGAAGTAATACTTGCAAAGGCCCTGTGGCTGGAGGGAATACATTGAATAGGGGTGAAAAGCCAGTGTGACTGGGTCAGAGGGATCAAAGGGTGCAGGTGGGAGATGAGACTGGACAGGTAGATGGAAACTTTGCTCACCAAGTTAAGGAAGGGTTTAAAAAATCATATACATTTTATTTATTTGCTTGAATGATTTTGCTCATGGAGGTGAAATGACCAGATTGTGTTTCAAAAAGATGCCTTGGCTATAGCAAGGAGAATATAGGTTTCTCCTTTTTCTAAGCATCAGAACTAAAATGGCATCAATGGAATATATCCGATTGAACTCATCAATAAGGAAAACCTGTATAAACTTTCTTATAGGCAACAAGATAGGAAATAGATAAGTTGTTTGAAATAATGAGATTAATGTTGCTAAAATGAAATGAAATGCTGCTGCTGCTAAGTCACTTCAGTCGTGTATGACTCTGTGCGACCCCATAGGCGGCAGCCCACCAGGCTCCTCCGTCCATGGGACTTTCCAGGCAAGAGCACTGGAGTGGGTTGCCATTGCCTTCTCCCGAAATGAAATGCATTGTAAGCAAATACAACAAACTTCTATCTAAATAAAGCCCTAACCCAGCTTTATTTAGATATAATTGATGCTTTCAAACTGTGGTGCTGGAAAAGACTCTTGAGAATCCTATGGACAGAAAGGAGATCAAACCAGTCAATCCTAAGTGAAATCAACCCTGAATATTTATTGGAAGGACTGGTGCTAAAGCTGAATCTCCAATACTTTGGCCACCTGATGCAAAGAGGTAACTCATTGGAAAAGACCCTGATGCTGGGAGAGATTGAAGGCAGGAGGAAAAGGGGACCACAGAGGATTATGAGATATTTGGATGGCATCACAGACTCAATGGACATGAGTTTGAGCAGACTCCAAGAGATATATAAAATATGGTACAGGAATAAACAAAACATATTTTATGGAATAAAATATGTACAGGACAGGGAAGCAAGCCTGGTGTGCTGCTGTTTATGGGGTAGCAAAGAGTCAGACAAGACTGAGCAACTGAACAACAACAATTGACACTTGACCTTTTGTAAGTTTAAGGAATACAGCATGTTAATTTGACTTATCTTTTGCAAAATAATTACCCCAGTGGCATTAGTTAACACCTCCATCCTCTTACATAATTACCATTTCTTTTTTTGTGGTAAGAACGTCTAGGATCTATTCTCTTAGCAACTTTCAAGTATATAATACTATATTGTCATTGTTGTTATTTAGTTGCTCAGTCTTATCTGACTCTTTTCTCACCTCATGGACAGTAGCCCTCCAGGCTCCTCTGTCCATGGGGATTCTCCAGGCAAGAATACTGGAGTGGGTTGCCATTTCCTTCTCCAGGGGATCTTCCCAACCCAGGGGTCGAACCAGCATCTCCTGCATTAGCAGGTGGATTCTTTCTCATTGAGCCACCAGGGAAGCCCATAATACTGTATTGTGAACTCCAATCACAACGCTAGATCTCCTGAACTTATTACTGGATGTTTGCACCCTTTGACCAATATTTCCTCATTACCCCTGTACCTTCTCCCAGCCCCTGGCAACCACTGTTCTGCTGCCTTTGATAAATTTAGCATTTTTGGATTCCACACAAACAATATCAGACTTTCTTCACTTAGCATTAATGTATTCAAGGTCCATCCATACAGATAGCAGGACTTCTTTCTCTGGCTGAATAATATTCCATTGTCTGTGTCTACCACGTCTCCTTCAGGCACTCATCTGTCGATGGACTCTTAAGTTCCATATCCTGCCTCTTAAGTGGCCTTCCTACCTTTTCTACCTTCGGCTCTCCTGTGTTTTCCAGTTAACCTGCATAGGGTATACTCACATCACTGATCTTCATGGAAACTCCCCCTGGATCCAGAGCTGGCCACTGAACTGATTACAACCTTCCCTAGCTCTTTGAAGTCCCCACAGTCTATACCCACCTCCCTTTATGCCTTTATTTCCCACTACTCATTCTCACACAGCCAGTGTTTCAGCCAAGCTGGAATAAAATATGTAATAATTAAAGGACCTACATGTTTTTATTTTCTCAATGGATTCTTGCTTATTTGAGGGAGATCTGGATTCCAGGCACCTGATATTCAGGCTGGATAAGGAGCCCATGTGAAGTGCCCACCACAAAAGCCCCTGCCTTTCTGGGAATAATTGGGCCATCCTCATTGACCCTTCCTGGTTTCTGATTTTTACTGGCTGTGAGAATGGAAAATATTGTGTAGTGAATTGTTACAAGACCCTGATTTGTTCCCCAAAGAAGAGTTGTTCTACTTAGAAAAGGAAATAGAAGGAAATTGTGTATTTTTTTTTCTTGACAGCGTGTTTCCTCTTTGCTCATATATATTCTGTTGGGTAGAGTGTGCATGGCCGGTCACAGCAAGGCATTGAGTTCAAGGGCATTCTTTACTGGAGAGCTTGTACTAAAGAAATAAATTATTGCATTTTCCATAGGAAATAAGCCTTGTACTTTATAGTAAGCTCAATTTTTTCCAACAGTGTCATTCACTGATTTCTCTGTATTAGAGCTATGTTTTTGAACTGACAGGATTTACTAGGTACAGGACCTAAAAGACAAATTGCTCCCCTTTTATTCTCCTCATTTGTTTTGTTTTAAAAGTTCTTTTGCTTTTAAAAAGAAATCTTGTACATTTTATAGTGTCCTGTAACAGGCCTGGAAGAAGATATGTACAGTGTAACCCTCTCATCCAATATGATTGGAATCAGTACTTGGTAGGTTACTCCAAAGTTGATTAACCGAAAGTACGTGGCTGTAGAAGCAGAATTTGTGCCAGTCTTGGCTCTTTAGGGGATGGAGTGTTGACTAATCCAGTGACAACTAGCTAGACTTTGTTTAAGCTCACTTATTCTGTTTATTTTATTCCCCTTTGCCTTCTTTTTTTTTTTTTTTTGTAAGTTTGAATCAGATTTCAGATCCATTATTCTGATGAGCTGTTTTGGACTTTCACATCTTTTGGGTATGGAGGAAGTGAGAGGTAAAGGAAGGAGAGAGAAGTGGGACCTGACTTTTCTACTGGTCTCTTGAGCCAGGAGCTCAGGATTTGGATTCAGGTGGCTTGGGTTCAAATTCTGGTCCATCACTTGATTCACTGGAATTTGGAGCAAATTACATGACCTTTTAAAAAACACTTTAAAGATTATTTTAAATATGTGATTAATCTTCTAATTTAAAAGATTATTTAATTTTAGGTCATTGTTTCAGGTATATAACATGCTGATTCACAATTTTTAAAGATTATATTTCACTTACAGTTATCATAAAATATTGGCTGTATTCCCTATGTTGTACTGTCTATCTCTGTAGGTTGTTTTAGTCACAGTATTTTGTACCTCTTAATCACCTACCTTTCTCTTGCCCCTCCCGCATACCTTCTCCCCACTAGGAGCCCCTATTCTCTATGTGTATTGGTCTAATTCTTTTCTGTTACAATCACTAGTTTTATTTTTTAGATTCCACGTGTAAGTGATATCATACAGTGTTTGTCTTTTGTCTCTTTCCCTATTCCACTTAATGCAATAACCTGCAAAATTTTCTTTCTATTTTAGGGCTGAGTAATATTCCATCATTTTATATATATCACACATCTTAATCCATTTGTCTGTTGATGGGCACTTAGGTTGCTTCCGTATCTTGACTATTATAAATAATGCTGCTGTGAACATTGGGGTACATGTATCTTTTTGAATTAGTGTTTTCATTTATTTTTTATATTTTTGAAAAATACCCAGGAGTGGGATTGCTGGGTCATATAGTAGTTCTGTTTTCAGTTTGAAAGGTCCAGTTTCCTCCTCTTTAAAAAGATTGCAAGAGTGGTACATTTCTTATAGAGTTGTGTGAGGATTAAATAGGGTATTGATGTAAAGGGCTTAATAGAAGGTCTGGCATATAGTAAGTACTCAATAAATGTTCAACATTATAATTAATTCCACTCTACACTTTCATGTAGATATTACAGACAGCCTAAACCCTAATTACTTATAGCTGCCTATAGTTACACATGGACTGAGGTGACAATTATGTATCAAACTCACCAGGGACCCTTTGTGGTGTCTTTAATATAGCTGCTGAATATCATCAAGTTTAAGAATAGCTTATAAATAATACTAAATTACATTTTAAATCTACTTATAGTTAGGGAAAATAATTTAAATTGCAGCTTATAAGCCTGCTAATCTAGAGGTTTGATGTCATATGTTGTTCATCAATTCAGAAAGTAAAATTTCTGCTGTTTGCCTCAATAGGCACATGCAGAGCTGTTCTGGCTTCTTAGAACCTATTTAGGTATCTGTTAGTGAATCCTTTTGCCAGGTGAAACTAGGCATTTCGTGTTTATTTGTATTTCTTCATTTTGGCCTTAGAAAGGAGCCCATCACACAATTGATTTACTGATGGAAAATATTTGGCAAAAGTTTTAGAGAGTGGAGCTAAGGCTCAAGAATACATGGCAATAATAAAGATGTTAACCTTGTGTATGAAATGCTCCATCCAGATGTTGCTTTGTGAAGCAGCTAGTGCTTCTGGAGGAAAAGAAGCAAGGACAAAATAATAAAGAATGAATCAGTGGGAACCAGGGATGTTTTTAGGTGTTTTGTTTTCAGAGTATCTTTATGAGAAAGGAAATTAACAACGGGAGGGAAATACTCCCCAATATGAATTAATGGTTTGTAAAGGGAAAAAAAAATCATTCTGGAGATACTGAAATTGACCTAGAAATTGACCCAAGTACCAGATGCTGAAGCTTAACTTCAATTGGTCACTAGAAAGTTACTAACAAACCCCAGCTGTTTTCTCAGATTGCTGATTCTCTTCTTTTGGTAATGGGGTGTGCGGTATGTTGATTTAAAAATATGCATTTCCATTCCGTCTCTTTTGAGAGACAGTTGTCTTTCTTTTATAAAAGAACTTGTAATCACGAGAAAGTGATGTAATTTCATTTGTTAGTCAAACATTCTAGATAGGTGGCAAGAGCTTTTGTTTTTCTGAGTTTGTAGAAATCTAGAAACTTAAATTATGATTTTAAAATCAAGTGGGAGGAACTAAATCAGAGTAAAACCTATTACAACTAGACTGATTGAAACTCTTTGGGTTTCTTCTAAATATTCCAAGCATTGATGTATTGAAGAACCTGGAAATCTACTGTTGAAAACATTGGGTTTTCATTTCCATTATTTTTTCCCTCCAGATGTTTCTTACTTTTTTTTAAACTTTTAGCCACTTGTAATTTAATACTTGCTTGTTTAAACTGAAAATATTTCTTCTATGATTAGAAAGAAATATCCAATAATGCATATTGCAAATAATTGTAACATTTTACTGAGGGAAAGAAATGACTTTGATAGAACATCAAAAACCATCTATTAATGGAGTACGTGAAGATAAAACCATTTTTCATTTGAACATGTAAAAACAACATGCTTTAAAAACCTAGAGATGCTTCCTCTAAAACACATGAGTTTTTGACATATGCTCAATAATTATAATACAAATTTTCTGATGCTTATAAGGTGTTCAGTATTGGTAAACTATATTTTCTGAAACTACCTTCTTTGCAATATTTTGTAATAAAATTGGAGTTTAGTTTTTTTTGGCAAACCATAACAGAACTCTGTGGGGGCAAAGTGATTTAAATTAACTTTCTTTTTAAATAACTTATTGCAAAATTCCCTAAAATGCTTATTTTAAATTACAAGATTAAATAATGAAAACACTAATAAATAAATCATGCTCAGAATGGAAGAATTGGATTTGATCATTAGTATTCTGATCCAGTCTCTTTTTTGCTTGTTTCAGTATTGAAGTCCTGTTCTTAATTTTTCAGTTAATGATATTTTTAACAAAGAGATTGATAACTAGCTCTTCTTGGTCATCCAGTTCATTTTGGCATGACTGGCTTCTACCAGCTGCTGACCATTCAGGATTATTCAGACATTGACCTTTGGGTCCACTGCTCAAATGATTCTACCACAGCGGCCATGCGGTTTTATTAAACTATGATCCAGGAAGAATATGTTATCCACTTGTGGCTGAGTGGCAGATTATAGACAGGAGGCAGTTAAAATAAATGTCCCATTTCTCCACCCAAATAATCAGATCAGTGAAATCTTGGCCAAGGTAGTTATCTCAGTTTCACTCTAATTAAATGGCAGGTGCTATGAAATTCAGTGATCATTTTATATGACAGTAAATGTATTAAAGACTTTATCTCTACTATCATACACTTATTTATTTATGTTTCCCCAAATCTGAGTTTTTATGGATGGCAGTAAATATTTCTAAAACACTGGAAACCCTCCTGTCATGTATAAATGACACTAATATGCCATATATATATTTTCAACAAGGTAAGATATAGGTAAAAATATTACTCCATATGTCAAGAGAATGTTTTTGTTCTCTGTTAAAGAGTGGAATCTGTTTTTCAGGGTTGGTTTTTTTTTTTTTTTAACCAAGGAGTTCTTGATTCTAAACTCTTTCATACTTGACACAAATATTTCACTATTTTTGGCAAAATGTCAATCTAGTGGTATTTAATCAAACCTACTGTTTCTTTTCTGGACATAGGTAAAGATGGTTTTCATGAGCTATGTACCTTTGGGCAGGTTGCTCAATGTACTCAATCCTTTTTCTCCCATTTAACTAGGAATGGTCTATCCATAATTAATGACTGTCAAGCATTTTGAGTTGCAAAATATAAAAACCTTTATTACTACTACCAGCACTATTATCCAGGGACTGATTGTTGATTTTGTAGAAGGTTCAGCCTCCTGTTCCCTTTTTTGTGGTGTTTTTCCTGCTCCCCTCTGCTGCCTGCCCTTTGGCCATTTCACTGCTCATTAGCGCCTCCACCAGATGCAGGGCAGGCCTGGGAACAGGGTTCAACTCTGGTAAAAGGCTTGGAGGGAAGGAGGCTGGGAGTAATGACAGACATAGGGTTTTCAGATTACCTGTCGATTTGATACATCCAAGCCACCCCCAAACCCTGTCCTCAGGGGTAAATTCAGTGCAGCTATGACATTGAAATTTATTTTTTATTCATTATTCATTCTTATAATACATTTATAAAACTTTGTAATTTTCGTTCTTATAATTTTTGAAGTAAAATATCTTTTTCAGAATGCTGTTGGAAGTGAAGTCTCTTTTTTGTTTTTCCTTAGTACTGATGAGTGGCTGCAGATCAGGCTTGATTTAGCAAGGCTTTGTCCCTGTTCAAAGACAGAGGAATTGCACTGTCTACTCTTGGATTTTGCGACCGTATGGACTGAATCCCGCCAGGCTCCTCTCTCCATGGGGTTTCTCAGACAAGAATACTGGAGTGGGTTGCCATTTCCTTCTCCAGGGGATCTTCCCGACTCAGGAATCGAACCTGTGTCTGTTACGTCTCTTGCATTGGCAGGCAGGTTCTTCACGACTAGCACCACCTGCTGAGTGCACTCTTGGATTAGAGGCAGGTTGGGAAATGACAGTTGTTTAAATTCTGGCAAATGGAGATTACCTTATGCAGCAGGAGGCACCCTGTTGGGGTGTTAGAAGATCATAGAGCTCACCCTACCTCTGTGACCAGGGGAAGCCGTGTCGTCACATTGTGCTGTGGTTTCACTGTATTAAGCCAAAAAATGCACTTCGAGTGTCTCTTTGAACATAATATTGTGCAGAAGGCTCAGCATGTAAGACAAACAGTGTGAATAGGGAAGAAACTTAAGCACTTTGGTTCACTTGTTTGTTTGCTTTTGTCTTTCTTGGCTTGACCATTTAAACTCTAGGGCTTCAGTTCTGAGACCTGTTGACTTTATGACTTTCCGTTTGTCTAACAAAGTCTTCTGGCAATATTAGGGATCAGGGCTTGTGCTAGGTCCTGGGAATGTAGAGGCCAACAAAATCGGTGGAGGCTGCCTTTGGGGTGCTCGCAACCAAATAGGAAACCTGATGCCAGCTCATTAGATCACTGCTCTGTGCTTCAGATGCCGTGCAGGTAAATGAAAGCCCAGATTTCAAATATTTTGAGCTCTTTCGAATTAAAGAGACCTTCCATAGAAGTGATTATGTTGCTTTGAATTTAACTATATATATATATATATATAATTTGTGAATTAGTTGTACTGGTGGGCTCAGAGTTATATTCTCATTATCACACAGCACATATCCAGGCTAATATCAGATGTATGATTTATTAAAATAGTTCAATTATATTTAGTTACATGTGTGCTCAGTCATGTCTGACTCTTTACGACCCCTTGGACTGTAGTCTCCAGGCTCCTCTGTCCATGGGATTTTCCAGGAAAGAATACTGGAGTGGGATTAGCTGAGAAGCTAATAGCTGAGAAGCCTATATGTAGTTAAGTTAGACTTAAAATAATTAGGTGGGCTTCCCTGGTGGCTCAGTGGTAAAGAATTCACGTGCTATTGCAAGGAGACTCGGGTTCAGTCTGTGGGTTGGGAGGATTCCCTGGAAAAGAAAATGACAGCCCACTTCAGTATTCTTGCCTGGGAAATCCCATGGACAGAGGAGCCTGGCAGGCTTCAGTCCATGGGGTCGCAAAAGTCAGACACGACTTACAAACTAAACAACAACAATAAAAAGATAGGTATTAAATAGTCAGATACAGGCTCCGAAAAGAAAAGGAGAAAGGGAAACAGAAAGACCAGAGTAATCCTCTTGAGCTGCCATTCTAGCATACATTCATCTAGTTTTCTCTCTTTGTTCTTGCAAAAAGAATTTAATTTATATTTATCAAATAATTTAAAGATCACTAGGTGCTAAAAGACTTGATTATATATTTTAATGTTTCAGAATCGTGCTACCATTTGTATTTAAAAATTAGCTCTGGGAGGGTAGCGAGCACATTGTAGTTATCTTTTTACCCTCAGCACCTAGGACATAGGAAGGAATTCAGCAAAGTGATTAAGAGCTCAGACTGCCTGGTTCCCTTATCAGCTTATCAAGGCAAGTTGCTCATTGTCACCAGCCCAGTCTCCCTGGGTGCAAAACAGAGGTTAATAATAGTTCTCATCCCTTAGGATTGTTTCGTAAGAATTAAATGAGAAGCCTTCAAAAATTTGTATTCGTCAAGAGACAAGCACTCAATAGATCATAAGCATAGATGTTAGTATAGTTTCAGGTCCATAGCAAGACTGAATAAATGTCTGGTGAACAGAATGATAGTATTTCATTAGTGTGCATAAAGCATGGCCTTTCAGTTTTTGTTTCCAGTAATAAGTGTGGATATGAATTGAGTTCCTTCTTTAATCAGAGGATTTGTATTTTTGGAGAGCCCACACAAGGGTTAAAAGTACAACCTGTAGGCATCAAAGCAGTGTTTATCATGATTTTGAATTCCAGCCTATGCCTTTCCACTTAAGAAGTACGCTGTGAGCCACTATCAGCCAGGCCCAATGCAGACTTTGAACGCCTTGCTCTATATTAATGTTTCCATTCGCTCACCCCTGGAAATAGCATTCTGCTTTCCAAAATAGACTCTGGCACTCTACCTTAAAAGAATTTTTTGTCACAGCTTTGGATCATCAGAAAAACAGAAAAGAGCTTTATTGGCAAAACGTCACAAGATAATTTTCAAAGATAGTTTCGGATTTTTTTTCTACATGAACTCATTTTCATTGTCTGTCTCCCATTTCCTTCCCTCCTGATTTTTAGTACTAACCTGCAAATAAAGATGAGGAGAATCAGTTGATAACTGTTTCTTTGAATTCTTTTAAGGCTGTTTTGAAGCACTAGCAGTGGGGTTTATAGCTAGGGATTCACTGGGGGGAAATCTAATGCCCTAGGTTTACATCACCGTGGGCATAAGGACTTCACAGTTGGAATAACATAGGTAGCAATATCACATAACTTAGAAGTTTAAGCATTAACATTACCAATAAAGGAAGTGCAGGTCGGCCAAGTTTCTAGACAATCCAAATATTTTCAGTCTTGAGGGAGCACCCTATTGCAGGAAGCACCAACACCCAGGGAGGTATGGAGGAGCAGGGAATTGTAAAGATTATAGCTGATACTATTCTATATCAAATACCATTTGTTTTGCAGTCTTTTATCATTCTCTGTTTCAAATGATTCTGACATCAGAGAAGACGTATATCCCCCAGTGTGTGTCTGAAGTTGATCCCAGAATCTAATTTCTTCATTACAGAATCTCAGTAAGAAAATACATTTTCTTTCCTGCCATTGTCCTCTCAGATGGCCCAACTTTAATGGTCTTTAAATTCCCTAATGGACTTCCCAGGTGGCATAGTAGTAAAGAATCCACCCACCAATACAGGGGACAGAAGAAACTTAGGTTTGATCCCTGGGTCGGGAAGATACCCTGGAGTAGGAAATGGTAACCCACTCCACTATCTTGCCTAGGAAATCCCAAGGAAAGAGGAGCCTGGTGAGCTACAGTCTGCAGGGTTGCAAAGAATCAGAAACGGCTGAGCACACACACACAAATTCCCTAATGCATTTTGATGAAGCATAATTTGCAGACCTGGCTCACTCTCAGTTGGTAGATCTGGGGTGGAACTGCAAGTACAAATGACCATCTCTGTGGCCCCCCCATTCTCTTGAGAGACTGGCATTTGGTGAGTAGTGCTTCTCATACCACTGGACTTTTCGTACCACTTATGAAATCCCATAACATTTCATTCTCCTGCGCTCTTACTCAACTTTCCATTTCTCTTCTAGGAGTAGGTTATGTTTAATTTTTACATCCTTCCATGTCCTTTCTTATCTTTGGACCATATATTTCCCATATGGATTGGATGAAAATGAACTCATTCCCTACCCTAATTCACATCCCTATAATTCTTTTCAGAGAAGTGGTATAGAGTTTACTGACTTTCCATTTGGATTTGCCATTTAGAGTGCTCATTTCCAGGCTATCAAACCAAAACAATGATTTATTAAGTCTGTATTTTTATTTGGTCATGCTCTTCCTCCAGTGGTAATCTACTTCTTTTGTAGGCATTAAAATTGACCAATGAATCAGCCAGGCTTAGGATTTTGTGTATTGTTTGCATGATATTCAGGCAGCTGATGAGCTACACAGAATTGTTTGAACTCTATAATATTATAAGCAGAAAAATGGCAACTTTGTCTAATGCATAACCAGTCTGCTTTGCTGTTAAATCCCTAATCTCAGTGTTGATCAATTGGGACCCTTTTTAGAAATTATAGAAACAAAATATCTCTGTTACCTTACTTGCATTGTCAAAACCTCTCAAGGATTCCTTAGTATTCACAGAGAACTCATTCATATCATACTCTTTGGCAACACATGGTTTCCTATTAATTGCATACATCATATTAATATATAGATTGTATAGTGTGAGAGAACTTGGCCATACATGGTCACAGTATGAAGAATTCCCTTGTGACTGACAATTTTTTTTTTACTGAATAAAGAATTTTCTGCCTGAGATTATTAAAATATGGTGTGTATTCAGCACTATTTGCTATTGTTTTAAGTAATATGTTATGATAAGATTTTAGACCCCCATGTGAGAAGCTGACGTTTTATATCCATAAGGCAAACACAGCTTTTTGAATCTGTGTGAAAATTTAGGTGTCCTATTTTATGGTTTTATCTTCTCATGAATTTTTTGAGAAAATGTTTAGACTGATTTCCTTACAGTCATGAAAGTCTCTTTGGGAGAACTTACGTATGTGAAAAAGCCATCTAGAAAGGAGATTTCTTGAGGACCCTTGGTAATGGCGTGCAAGTTTAATCACTCCGCCTGTGACAGGAAGGTCTTAAGACGTTCAACCTAAATTTCTCCTTATACGGTTTTCAGTTCATTTCCTCTTGTCTTGTTCCTAATGGTGATAGAGAACATCTGGTATGTCCTTTTTCAAAATAAACCTTCCTACTTGGAGTAGCAGAAAGTGTGCACACGTTGGGTCCTAACAGATTTGGGTTTGAGTCTGGGTCTTATCTCTTACTAACCTTAGGCCGTTGTTACCTCTCTGATCCTGAATTTCTTCTTTTGTAAAGTGAGGCTGATCATCCTTCTCTTGCAGTTTTAGCTAACATGTCCGATTCCTGGTAAAGCCTCAAAATGTGGTATCTTGTATTGTTATTGTTAAAATCTGTAAAATTTTATTGTCAGCTTTTTCATTTTGCGTAATAACATTCCCGGGTCTTTCTGACAGTGTCCTTTTTTCCAACCCATTGATCATGGTTCTGGTGATCAGGTGGCTTGGTGGTAAAGAATCTGCCTGCCAATGCAAGAGACACAGGAGTGGGGGCTTTGATGCCTTGTTGGGAAGATGCTCTGGAGGAGGTAATGGCAACCCCCTCCAGTATTTCTTGCCTGAAAAATTCCATGGACAGAGAAGCCTGGCAGGCTGTAGACCTTGGGGTCACAAAGAGATAGACATGGGCAGACATGACTAAGCATGCACACACACAACCATGGTTCTAAACAAGACTTCAGATGGTATGGTAGTAGAGCAAGGTCTGCAATGAAAAGCCTCTCAGACTTCTTTTCCAACTTAATGAATTTCTAGCTGTATGACCTTGGACAAGTCACTTAACATCCTTGAGTCCATTTGCCCATATGTAAGATGGGGATGATAATTCTATCTTCTCTACCTTCCTCACTGGATTGGAGTGAGGATTAAAAAAGTCATTTATGAGTCACCAAGCACCACACAATCATAAAATGATAGCCGTAAGTGTAATCAGCAAGTAAGAAATTTAATACTTTACAATAGGGTGAAAGAAATTGGTCTTGTTACTTATGTAACTTTTAAAACATAGGTCTCTGAACTCAGCCTCACCCTTATCCTGCAGAGCAATTACAGGACATTTACTCTTTTTCTGTTTCCACTTTCATCAGCTCTTAGGGTTGGAAGGCTAAAACTGACAGCTTTCAAAGATGTATGACAGACACATATTAAAACAGTTCCAACATTACAGGGCTTGAGTTTGTGTACAGAGAGGCTGAATCAATAAGCAGAGTTAGGTGCATAAAGACAGGGCCAGGTGTAATAAAGAGATGACATGACCCAGGAGAGGGGAAATGAGCAGCAGAGATCTCTGCAGCGATGGACAATTATGGAGAGGATTCTGAGACTTAAGATAGCCACTGCGAAGTTCCGAGTGGAATAACAGTGTGGTCAAACACATCTGAGTAAGAAGAGAACTTTAGGACTTCTGGGACTGCTCAGAATCTAAGTGACCTTGGAAGTTAGAGGGAACCTGGGCAGTAGAGGAGATAGCCACATTTAAGTAAATATTTACATGTTTTGTTGGTTTCATTGTTTAAATCTATCGAATATACAGTTAAGAGTTTGTAGTTAATCAAAAGCTTTTCCCCATATTTGTATTTGGATTCATCTTTTTGTTCTGTTACCTCAATTCAGTTTGGTGTCAGGTTTAATTATGGAACGGAATGTGCTTAAGTTTGGGTACTAGAGAGTGGAATTTGGTTAAATATCCCTGTTGATTACTTAAATGACTCGAGAGTCTAAGAAAACTAGCCACAGTGATCCAGCTGTCCTTTTCGGATTTGTACATGCTGCCTTCCTGGAGTCCTTTCTCCCATGGCTGTCTGTGACCTTAGCCATTGAATCATGTAATCGTTTCTGGCCTCCAAAGTCAGAGATTCTGAGTGGGCAGAGTGGTGGTGTGATGTCATGTCTGGGGCATGAGCCTGTACCCTCACCACACACAGGTCCCACCCTTCCTGGTCTCGGCAGCTCAATACACAGTGCTTGGCACATCGTGAGCGCTCAATAAATTTAGCTACTTTTCCTGTCTCTCCCTGGTTCTCAAATAGGAATATCCAAATTTGAGAACACCACCATAGCATCTGACTCCCCAGTTAAAATCCATGGAGAAAGCTGAGGCAGTCGTGAGGGAATGTAAGTCTAAGAAGATGGCTGCACTGGTTTACAGCACGGCTTCTCATGAATCATAAAAAGACCTCTTACGGGATTAATGAGTTTTAGCTTAATGCAAAATTGATAAACTATGTATAATATTGTGACATTTGAAAGCATTCAGAATGAAAAATAGCTGATGGGGGTACATGTTTTGAGACTCTTGGTGTTCCACATTTTACTGACCTCACTCTGTGCCCCCCAAAAAAAGATCAGAAGGAAGGCCCCCCTCATTTGCTTCCAAATTTCTAAATAGGGAAAATATCAAACTGGAAAGGAAGCTTTTGACAGCTTTACACATTTACAGATATTTTTAAAATAAAAAATTTCTTTCTTGCTCTTTCTCTGGGTAGAAAAATTAGACCCCTTTTCTTCTTTTTTTCCTCCTTAACCTTAAATTTTAGAAAATGTATTCTTATTTTTCTTTTTAACTTTTTAATTTCAGATTCACATGCAGTTACAAGAAATTATACAGAAAAATTCCTTTCTCAGGTTGTCGCATTTCCCCCTCAACAGTGGCATTTTGTGAAACTGTAGTACAATGTCCCAGCTAGGATATTGTATGAGTACATTCCCCCCAGATTCCTCCAGCTCTGTGTGAACACAGTTGTGTGTGTATGTGTGTGTTTTCAGCTTTGTACAGTTTTACCACCTGTGCGGATTCCTGTATCCACCACCAGAGGTATTCTTTCTGAAGACTGTCAGTTGCTTGAGAGTTTTCAGCACATCCGGTGATGACAGACATGGAGATGTGTCTTCTCTCCTAAACACACAGGAACTCTGTGTGACTGTAGGGAGGCGGAGAGTGGAAATCTGGCCCGTGGCTCCTGTCTGTGGCTGTGTAGTTACTCTTTCACATTCCCTCATTAGAAAGGGCTGGCTGGCCCAGACAGAATCATAGGTGGGCTTGGCACACAGCTAACTACTTGCCTGGAGTAACTTACGCTTTTGTACTGTATTAAGAGTTCTGCCAATTTCAGAGGCCAGGAAGCAAAGAGTTGGCCTAGGAGTGTAACACACCTGCTTTTCCCCAGGCCACAAACAACAGGCTGACGTGAGTACCTGTTTGCCATAGTAAGTTATACTGAAACATGTCTCCAGAGACCTGAGGTTGTGGATAAATACTTCCCCGCACCCACCCCCAGAACCTTGCTTCACACAGATATTCACTGGGGGAGATGTCCTGTTAATTGCACTTTGCCTATCTGGCCCAGTCTCCACAATGAACTATAGTAGAATCCCATTATCGTGAGACCTGTAGGAATATATACACTTGAGAATGCCACAATAAGGTGTGTATGTGTGTGTGCGCTTGTGTGCTCAGTCGTGTCCAACTGCTTGTGACCCCACAGACTATAGCCCACCAGGCTCCTCTGTCCATGGAATTCTCCAAGCAAGAATACTGGAGTGGGTAGCTCTTTCCTTCTCCAGGGGATCTTCCCAACCCAGGGATCGAACCCGGGTCTTTTGCATTGCAGGCAGATTCTTTACCACTGTGCCCACCTAAGAAGCCTCACAATAGCATTACATTCCCTAATTTTAAAACAGATTGGACCTGTCACACACACACACACAGAGCAAAGCTAAACTGAGATGCAAACAGTAGGCAGATGGACAGGATGCCTCGCCAGCTAAGTATCCTATACTCCAATCTGAGAAAAACTGGATTTGTAAATAGCTCCAACTGTAAATATGAAAATTTCTGAATGATGAAGGTCTGTTATGTTACACTAGTCACTCCTGGAATCTGAGTGTTTGATTAGATGACCAGAATTTATGGTGATGATGCTGATGTTTGGACATGAAAACCAATGAGCAAAAAGCTGTAAATCTGATCACTATGGCAACCATTTAGAGAACACATGTACTATATTTATTGCCACTGTCCTATTGGATCCTAAATCCCAACTAAGTCACAGCATATAAAGTGCTTGTTTTCTTCTCTGGATGAGTACTTTTCCTATTGGCAAAGTGAAATTAAAAAATCATGGTTTGCAAGTGACATCCTTTATTTTGGGTGGTAACAATCATCTTGTCTAAACACAGGCTTACTTTTGAATCAGATGGAGACATTTTGAAAATCTTGGACAGGCAGAAAAACTATGTATTAAAAAGAAAGTGCTATAAAAGAGTATCAGGACAGGCTACTATTACTTCCATAGCAAAGTTCTTTGGACCTAACTTGAACCAAATAAATGTGGTAGAAACCGCTGGTGTGACCATGGAAGTGGCAAACGAGAGCCAGCGGTCCTGTGTCCTGTTGTCTGTCACTGAGACCTTGTCAAAGCAATGCCCGAAGAGTGATTTTTGTAAGTATGAAAATGTTGGTCTGTCTGCTGCTTTATCTGCGCGTCAGTAACCCTAGACTTCGAGATTAAATAATTGAATTCTCTCATGTTCTGCAGGTGACAGTATGAAAGCTGAGAACAATTAAGTGTCCAGCTCAGGGTCACACAACCTCGTTAGCTAGGACGAGAACCAGGTTTCCTGATTCCTAGTCCATTGCTTTTTCACTGCAGGGAGCAGCTTCCTGTCACCCCACCAGTCTTGTCTTGGTTTTCCATTTGTAGTGTTGACAGTCCTGTGGCGCCACCTCTTCCTTCAGGTCCTGTGTTCGTTTCCTAGGGCTGCCGTGACAAAGGAGCGTGAACCTCGGTGCCTTAACACAACACAGATTTATTCTCTAATGGTTCTGGCAACCAAACGTCCAAAAAAAGTAGAGCCATGCTCTATCTGAAGGCTCTAGGAGACACTGTGTTCCATGCCACTTCCTTGGCTTCTGGTGCTACTGGGAACTCTTGATGTTCTTGACTTCTAGCTGCATCGCTCCAGTCTCTCCTTCTGTTGTCTTCCTGTGTGTTCTCATGTCTCTTCTCTTGAAAGAACACCAGTCATCTTTGATCGTGTTGTGTTTAAGTTGCTTCAGCCGTGTCCAACTCTTTGCAACCCTAGGGACTGTAGCCCGCCAGGCTCCTCTGTCCATGGGATTCTCCGGGCAAGAATACTGAAGTGGGTTGCCATACCCTCCTCCAGGGAATCTTCCCAACCCAGGGATCGAACCCAAGTCTCTTAGGTCTCCTGCATTGGCAGGTGGTTTCTTTACCACTACAAATGAAAAAGCGCCACTGGGGGAGCCCCATCTTTGATTACGGCCCACCCTAATGACCCCAGCTTAACTTGATCACATATACAAAGACCCTGTTTCCCCATAGATGCACAAAGAGTTAGAACTTCAGCATCTTTGAAGGGGATCACAGTTCAATCCATAATAGGTCTACTTAACTTCCAAACCATATTTAGAACTAGGCAGGCTTTGTAACACACCATGAGAACTGTAGTGAGTTTCATTAAGTGTAAAGCATCATATCCAATATTTGTAGTTTGTTACAATAACACATTAAAAAGATTTATAGACTGTTTTGGGTGTGATTATTGGATTAATTCCCCACTTTGAAACCATTTGTTGGGTCCTGTTTATTTAAAGGAGGGAATGAATAGACCTGAAAACACCTAATTTTCAGTTTAGCCTGGAAGCCAATAAAAGTTTTTTGTAAAGAATTGAAAACTGTGTCACAGAACATTAGCACTGTATTTGTTTAGTACTTTAGTCTTACCTTCAGTTGTTAGATGCTTGTTTGCATGTGCTAAAGCCTCTAGCTAAGATTTAAAAAAATAAAAACAAAAAACAAATTTTTCAAAAATTATTTTGTGGTAATAAAGTCTAGAACAGAACGTATGCTCAAAATATTTCATGGTGTGTGTACAATTTTTAAGTAGAAATTAAAAAGAAAGAAATCCTACCTGCAGTCAGCACTCTCCACTGTTTGCATTCCCCTGAACTTCCCTTGTTGAATACAGTCATTTGTGTTCATAAACATTCTTCCTGACCTCATTCTCTTTAGCACTATTTGATCGATCTTGGAGGAAATGTCCATATAACCTTAATTTGTACATTTTTTTTAAAAGTCTTTTTTAAAGCAAGTAATGGGAATGTATGCTGTTTTTTATGCTGTGTCTTTTATTAACTTTTATATATGTGATTCCAAATCTCTCTTTAAATTAATGTCTTTTAGCTTCAAATTGACTTCTTCCCATAAGGCTAGTCCCCATTTCCTATAATCTTACAGACCTAGGAGAACAACATTTTCCCTTCTGTCGTTTTGATAATTACGTCCTCTGTGCTCAGTGGTGGCCTATTAACTAACATGAATACCATGGGCTTGCAAAATAGCCTCAAATTTCCATATATTAGAACTGTGAGAATTTTCTATAATGGTGCTTTAGCAATAATGATGGAGGTGCAGGCATTTCCTGAGGATTAATGACCAGCTGGGAGGAACCAGTGGCCCTTGGCTCTGCCTCCCAGCCAGCCATTAATTCCGAGGAAATGTCTTTTGCTGAGGTCGTTACTGCTATTACAAGCTTAAAATGGAAAAACATAATAGGCGTATGAGTTACTTTTATGGGTTGATGCAGTTTCCAATGGTATGTACTAATTCGAGAAAATGACTGTGTATACATACAATTGTAAGTCAGACTGTTTGAATCATCCTTTAGTATTCCATATGTTTTATAACTGGAGTTATACAGTTCTCTACCTTTCCTGCTCAAAAAAAAAAATTGACTCCTTAATTTCTACGTTGGTTCAAGGCTTCAAAGTATTGTGTTCCACTGACATATTTGAAAACATCAGTTTTTGTTATCAACCTCGAATAATATTCAGGTTTCACACATGGGCTGAAAGGAAAAAAAAATAAGAGTTCATTTTCCATTTTTGTGATAATACTTTTTCTTTTAGAATGAAACACTGAAAGAAAACATTTTAAGCCCTGTAATAAATTGCTGTGCTGCTTTGATTTTTTTTTTTTTTTTGCTGTCATTTGTATAAGAGACAGGCTTATATTTATACTTTTCCATAGTGAATCCATGAGACAACAATGCACAACTTAGTTTTTCAGCACTGCAGGGTTTTTAAAAAATCTATATTAAATATTGCAACTATGGGAAACCCTTTAATACAAAAAACACACAAAAAACTCTTAAAAATGAAGCCAAAGTGTCAAAATGCCGCTTTCCATGCTCCTTTCTCTTTTTAAAAAGTAGCCTTTTTTTGTATTTTTCCTTCTGATCTTAATCATCTGGCACTGTTTTTCATCTCAGTTATTAGCAGAGCCAACCTAGAAACATTCTTAAAAGTTATAAAAGGGAGAACCTGAACAATCCTGGAATATTGCCATCCTTGCCCTGATGGAGAAATGTGGTCAGCATCATGCAGGCGTGAGCCTGTGGGCCGTTTTTACCTGTCTCACCTGTTAGTGACTCTCTGTGTTTGTCAAACCTCCGATGTAGGCCAGACTCAGTGGGGAATTTGAAATATTGCAGGACACAGATGTGCACTAAAAGCAATAGGAATCAAGCTAAGAAGTCCTGTCCTATTTGGCCCGCAATTTCCTGTCCCACTTCTTCAAATTTGCTTGTAGCCTACAAGTCATTGTTCATGTTGGTAGACTCATTTGTGCTCAGATTTTCTTGAGCCTACTTTGTCAGAGGTCTTTACATCTCCCCATTCTGCTTCTCTCTCCATCTCCTCAACTTTTGCCATCTACAGAAAGCATAGATGCCGCTTTGCCTCTCTGACTATTCCTTTGCTTTCTTTCACTTTTGTTGAAGGTGCTAGGATTCTCCCAGTTCTTCTGGAGCAGCAATGCCGAATAGAATATTCTGCGTTGATGGAACTGTTAATGTTCTGTATCTGTGCCATCCAATATGGAAGTCACTAGCCACATGTGGCTGCTTGAACAATTGAAATGTAGCTGGTGCATTTGAAGAACTAAATATTTGGTTTTATTTCATTTTAACTAATTGAAGTTTAGATAGCTTCACATGGCTAGTGACTACTGTATTGGTCAGTGCAGTCATCTTGGATCCATTATATCTTTGCCTTGCCTCCATTATCTGTCCTTTTTACCTTTAGTGCAGTTTAGTTCAGTTGCTCAGTCATGTCCAACTTTTTGCGACTCCATGGACTGCAGCACACCAGGCTTCCCTGTCCATCACCAACTCCCAGAGCTTACTCAAACTCATGCTTATTGAGTTGGTGATGCCATCCAACCATCTCATCCTCTGTCATCCCCTTCTCCTCCCACCTTCAGTCTTTCGCAGCATCAGGGTCTTTTCCAATGAGTCAGTTCTTTACATCAGATGGCCAGAGTATTGGAGCTTTAGCTTCAGTATCTGTCCTTCCAATGAATATTCGGGATTGATTTCCTTTAGGATGGACTGGTTGGATCTCCTTGCAGTCTGAGGGACTCTCAAGAGTCTTCTCCAACACCTCAGTTCAAAAGCATCAATTCGTCAGCACTCAGCTTTCTTTGTAGTCCAACTCTCACATCCATATGTGACTACTGGAAAAACCATAGCTTTGACTAGACAGACCTTTGTTGGCAAAGTAATGTCTCTACTTTTTAATATGCTGTCTAGGTTGGTCATAACATTTCTTCCAAGGAAGAAGCATCTTTTAATTTCATGGCTGCAGTTACCATCTACAGTGATTTTGGAGCCCCCCAAAATAAAATCTGTCACTGTTTCCATTGTTTCCCCATCTGTTTGCCATGAAGTCATGGGATCAGATGCCATGATCTTAGTTTTCTGAATGTTGAGCTTCAAGCCAACTTTTTCACTGTTCTCTTTCACTTTCATCAAGAGACTCTTTAGTTCATCTTCACTTTCTGCCATAAGGGTGGTGTCATCTGCATATCTGAGGTTATTGATATTTCTCCCAGCAATCTTGATTCCAGCTTGTGCTTCATCCAGTCCATCGTTTCTCATGATGTACTCTGCATATCAATTCTGTTGTGTCTTTTTCCCCTGGAGGGGACCTTAATGCCCTCCAACCTCAACTTTGCCATATTCTGCCTTTGGTCTCTTGCCTAGTTCGATATGACAAAATCGAGAGACCTCTGTGCATAGACCTGGAGAAAGTATAGAGACCAAGAAAGCGTAGTCCTGGGACTTCCTTGATTGTACATGGCTGAGACACTACTCTTCCACTATAAGCGGTGCTGGTTCAATCCCTGGTTGAAGAACTAAGATCCCACATGCCTTGTGGTGCAGCCAAACATTTTTTAAAAAAAGAAAACAGTCCATTTCATCTCCTCTAAGGGCTTACAGAATAGAAAGAACCAGAGTTTTCTGTGTTATAGGGAACAGACCACTCACGATCCAGCATTAACCAGGAGTAAGCCATTTACGGATTTTCCTGAAGGACTTTATGGCTTTGAGATGGGAGGTATTACAAAAGAGTGTGATTTTATTTAGAAAAGGGTTGGAAACTTTCAAACTGTTTTAAATGGGGTAGTTTATAAGGTATAACACCATTACCTCTTAAAATACCACACTAGTGCCTCAGAATTAAGGTGACTGTATGTCATGGTTTTTTTCAGTACAGTTTCAGTTTATGCTGCCTGTTCCAGTGTAACTACCAGTAGGACCCCTGCCAGTCTCCAAGGTGTCCAGCTTGGGAGGGTAAATCCTATAATCCCCTTGCCTACAGTCTGCCTAAATTTTATACACACACACACACACACACACGCAGTTTGTGCCTCTCCTAATCTTGTTGCATTTGTGCTCTTCAGTTACTTCCAGATTTTTCTTTCATGTCACTTCTCTATCGGGTCATTCCTCTGTTTGGGAACTGCCAATAGCTCCTGAATCAATTATAAATTTTTCAAGTCTCATAAATAGAACTATTGAGCTCTGTTTTTTTCCTCACATACATGTAGCCAAGTGAATAAGCTTCCTATTCCACGAACAAGGCAGACACTTTCTCACCTTCACTTTGACTGGAATCTCTTTCTCGCATGTCCAGCTGCTGAAAATCTTCTCCAGCCTTCCACGTCCAGTCTAGACACGACTCTTTTATGAAGTAACCCCTGACTCTCCTGGTCAAAAGTGGGCTGTCTCACCCCTGAATATGAACATACATTGTTAGTGCCTTGCTTAAAGCATGATCCATTTTCCTTTGTACTGAGACTTTTTGAATAGTTCCCATCTCTGTTTAGCAGTTTTATACTCTTTGAGAAGAGCTACCACGTGTTTTGCATTTTCTTTAAAACCCAGGACAGGGGTATACAGTAGTTGCTTAATACATATTTGTTGAATAAAATTTAAAATGCCTATGGCTGGGCAACTTAGGTCATTCCCCAAAGATGATTTCTTAAAACTGTGTAATTGGAAGCTTTTTTTTTTCCAAGTATTTCCACAGTTTATGCCATTAATTATAGTACTCAGAGGAATTACCGCTGCTATTAATCTCTTGGATCCAATACTTAGAGACATAAATATAAGTGACATTAGCTCCACCACTGCATTCAGTGAGATTACAAAATAGAGAGTAGACTTAGAAGCAGATGTCAGAAAAATACCTGCAAAGATAACAAAATGTAGAAAATCTTGCTAAGTTTATAAGTTTAGTTCAGGGACACAGTCTAAGATGAAACTGCCAAACAAGATTGATAACATGGTAGCCTACTCTTCTGCACTTCTGGAGAGAGCTGTGTCTGTTTGGGGGAATTTTCCTCCAAATAAAAACCAAAAAAAATGTGTTTGAGTGACTTTTAAAAGATCATTTAAAGAAGTAACACTTGTTGATTGGGATGGACAAAAGAAAGTTGCATGTGGCAAAATTTATATGTGAATATACTTATTGTTTTTAATCCTTTTTCTGTGTATATATGGTACACTGAATTTAGAAAATAAATTAGTTTTCTTTTTAAAAATTATATTGTAATTTTAAAAGGTACAACTGACATATAACATTATATTAGTTTCAGGTGTATTGCATAATGATTCAGTGTTGGTGTATATTGCAAAAGGATCACCATAATAAATCTAGTTAACATCTATCATTAACTATAATTGCTATGCTGTAAGTACATGCTCATGACTTATCACTGGAAGTTTGTACCTTTTGACTGTCTTCTAGATTTCTGTATATTTGATTTAAGCGTCTTATATGTCCATGGTAAACAAAATGGTAAAATCTTAAGAGTAAATTCAGTAAAGAAATATTGCAACTATTTTCTGAATAGACAATTCTTTAAAATTTAATTAATTGACATTTAAAAATTTTGCATGGGCATGTTCCTAACTGCACAATGAGACTTTAGATTGTAAAGGGTGGTAACAAAAGAATAAGCATTGGATATATTTACTTTTTCTCAGACTCTTGCAAGAAACTTACCAAAACACATATGCACACCCTATACAACTTCAAACAACAGAAAATAGCTTTTTCTCTACCCACTTCTCTCCCTGCTTCCCACAATCCCTATCATGACCATGTGGTATCCAAGTTGGTCGTGTCCAACTCTTTACAACCCCATGGTCTGTAGCCTGCCAGGCTCCTCTGTCCATGGAATTTTCCAGGCAAGATTACTGGGGCAGGTTGCCATTTCCTACTCCAGGGGATCTTCCTGACTCAGGGATTGAACTTGCATCTCTTGCATTGGCAGGCAAATTCTTTACCACTGGGCCACCTGGGGAGCCCACCACCACCATGACTACCAATAGGCTTAAGTATTTGAAGTACTTTCACATTTTTATGTTACATAAGAAGTGAAGAAAAACTATTCCTGAAAGTGCATTTAAAATACTGTTTTCAAATAGTTAATCTTCTGGTTGTACAAAACAGAAGCCGGTTGTTAGAAATCTCATGTGCTTCAAACATTTAGAAGGCGGTAAGTGTAAAGGACTAGAAGCATGAGTCTAGTGCTTCTTGGAGGGTGGCCATATGCCCATAGCTAAGAGACAAAAAACCCAGGAAGGAGAAGAGTGGGTTTAGATAAGTTCCAAGTAGAGATGAAATAATCATATCCTTGTCATGTATGGATGACGTTTGAGAAAGGAAGCTGAGCCACAGATAAAGATACGAGGGCTATTTGTGGTAGTAAGTGAAGCCATGGCTGTGGATAAAGATCACTAGAAAACGTGGAAAAAAGAAAAGTGATGGAAAAAAAGGAGGTGGTGCAGAAAGTGGAGAAGAAAGGGAATATGGGAGCATTACACACAAAGGAGATGAAATAGGCTGCTAGGGATGGTTTATGGCCCAGTGGTTGTACCATGAACAGGACGTCTGTATGACTCCCTGGCCCCTTCCTCACCCAAGCTCAGCTCATGGTCTTTAAGTTCTCCACAGACTCACTGAAATAAGCACACCGCAGACAGCAGTGAGCCCTGCATCCTGGTGATACCATCAGCGCTCAAAGACAGCAAGGGAATGAGACCAAGGAGAATCCTTTTGGAGGCCAGATCATTAACTCCTATCTATGACATCCCTTTTTCCATCTGGAAAAGTTAAATTCTCTTGTGCAATTAGCTTTGCAGAATGGAGCAGTTTTGTTGGTTTACTGATACTGGTGAGCAAAATGGGCACAAGTGCAAGTCCTGGCGCCAGCAGTTGATTGCACCTTCCTTTCTGAGGCAGATGTGAATGTAAAGAAGAGAGAAATGTCCCTGGGGTGTTGTTGATTAAACTGACAGCCTTAGCTTTCAGGATCATTAGATTTCAAAGACAAAAAAAAAAAGGGGCCCGCCAAGATGATATCCTTTGCACGGATCAGATGATGAGGAACTGAGTTGTAATTTGGGACTCATTCACAAGAAAAGGTCTGAAGGGTTTTCACATGAATAGGATCATAAGGGTCAGAATGCCAGGATCTGTGCCCACCACAGTCTCTCTGACCTGTAGTAGACTTCGCATCTAAGACTGGCTGAACAGTTTCAGTAATGCAACAGAAAGGCTCTATTCTGTAGAGCTAATTGCAAAACAAAACTCACTTCTCCAGATGGAAAATGGGATACTCAAATCCACTGAAGGAAAGAAACACGGTTTCCCCCACCACAGCTCTGCAGTCTTAGTACCATGGGTCTTATGTATACGCAGTAAACATTTATGACCATATTTAGGTCCAGGCAGCATGTGGGATTTTGTGCTAGTGGTTGCTGATGAATACCTCCAATAGGAATCCTTTATGTCTGAGGTATCCATGGTAACTAAGTCGAGCCCATTTCCATTGTGCTGTTAGCTGGCCATACTTTGACTCTTTGGGCTCCAGGATTCCTAATTCTTATAACAACCCAGAGAGGTAGGTAAGTGCTTTTCAGAAAAGCAAACTTAAGCAAGGGATTTGAGATTTGAAGAATACCACATAGCTACCAAGATGATAATTTTTGACTCACGGGTTAATTTAATTGAGGAGTGCTCCAAAGTCAACAATTCCATAGCTAGCAACAGAATTATGATTATTAGGAAAATAATAGCTTTTTCTCTCACCTCTGAAATTTTCTGCGATGTTATGGACTTCATCGTTGGTTGTATATTTTGTAGGTAGCTCGTGTTCACCCTGCACTTGGCAGAGATCGCTAGATTTGTTACCTTAATAGCAATGTTCATTTTTTTAAGTACAGGGAAATATTTGACATACTGGAAAAATGCTTTAAAATAATGACATTAATATTATAATGTTGTATATCCTTTTTTTCCCCTAGGATACCCTGCAAATGTCCTATGGTGTCTGCATTTAACACACGTAGTAGATGTGCTTTTGTTCGCATGTGCACTGGCCACTTGAGCCCCAGCATACAATTGCCAGTGGCCTTTATTTCCTAGCTCATTTAACTGGGATCAGAAATAGTGGGATGTATTTTACTCACTTCAGTTTTTTTGAACATTAGTGTATTTTTGCTTGATTTTCTGATGGTGAACTTTTTTTTTTTTTCATGGAAAGGCATTTTATTTTAAATATAGCAGTGTGTACATGTCAATTTATTTCATACTAAACATTTATAAGTAGAAATGAAAGCACTGTATATAAATGAAGTGTGAATGCACTGAAAATATTATAGCTGCTGTTTTAAAATAGTTATATTAAATTTAAATCTAAGTTAGTCCTCAGACTTTCTAAAGTTTTCCTATTTGAATGGAAATACAATGTGGAATGCACCAGAGTGACATTTTTCCATTTCCCCATTGCCAAGATGGGAAGACACTTGCACTAAGCATCTGAATCCACATCTTTTTCACTAATATTCAAACTGTCATTATGGCTAAAATGATGGAGCATCAAATGTGTGAATTCTAGGGAATCACATCAGATTTACTTATAATTGATTTGTGTGCAAGGAGGGCAGGCCTCTATGTTGGAGAGAAAAAAAGTTCTGAAATGTGTAAGAAAGAATGGAAACCAAGAATCATCCCTAAGGAGAGCTATTTGCTCATTCAGCTCACCTTTCTCCTATCAGTGCTAATCCTGGGCACCGACCAGATATTGAGGATACACTGGTGAGCACTTCAAGGCCCCTGCTCTCATGGATCTTACATTCTAAAGAGGGACTATGAACAGCAGCCTAGTTACTCAAGAATAAAGATGATCATTTCTTGCCGTGATGAGAGCTGTGGATAGAGGTGAACCATGTTCATGTAATAGAGGAGTCGGGGAGGCTGCTTTAGATAGGGCAATCTGGGTGGGCATCGTGGAGGAGGTGCCATGTGAACTGAGAGCCCCGAGTGAGACTAAGCCAGCCTCATAGCTGGTAGATCTGGTGGTCTGGCTGACATTAACAACAGATGGGGACGAGGGGTGGGGGGTTAGAAGGGGCTTGCTGAGCATTCAGCTTTATTTTTCTTATCCCTTGGATTATGAAGAATGCAATAGTCAGAATACCCAAGGATTTGTTGGAGATATTATAAGAAGCAGGAAAAAGGTGACAGGATTCACTCTGTCTATTCTTGTGATACCTATGTGAGTGTTTGTAAGCTTTAAAATATAATAAAGGTTACCTCTCCCACCTTAGCCCACCTTTTATTTTTCAGCACAGATTTAAGAAAGCGATCAAAGCAGTCATTATTAAAAATAGTCATTCTTCTTAGCAGTGCTAACTCAGAAAATAAAATCACTGGCACTTAGTTGAGATGTAGACCACATGTATCAGCACTGCTTGGCCTTGTGCCCCTTAAACCCATCTGAGTCAGATTGTTCTTTCTGCTGCTGTTTTTCCTGTAGAAATGAGAGAGACAGAAAGTATGTGTGTAGGGATGGGAAAGGAGAACTCACTTCTGGTTTTCCGGTTTCTACGCACTGCAGAAGTACATAGTAGAGGGGGAAACAGAAGATGTGAAGAAAGAGGTAGAATGCGGTGCAGCAGATTCCTTAGTTGTGGGTTGAATTACCAGCTCATATAACAACAACAAAATGTGGACACTGTGAATTAGGACCTGCTGTTGTTCTTAGCTGGTGCTCATGAGGTAGTGGATGGCATGAACTGTGAAGAAGTGACTTGTCCTGTTTTGATGATAAACAGAGGTCTAGCCCCCAAGGCACTGAATTCTTTTCCAACTTCTTCCTCTGAGATCTTCCTTTGACATCTTCTGTGATGTTATGGACTTCATCGTTGGTTGTATATTTTGTAGGTTGAGAACATGTTCCTCTGTTGGGAAACAAAGGTAGCATGAAAACCTTGAGATCTTCTCAGGAAGAGGAACCTCTAGGAACTTATTCTTCCGGGGAGAGCCAGGACTCAGAACACTTGGAATGGTATCTGAGCAGGAGGAGTTGGAATTGGCTGGCCAGTGAGTGTTTATTATGCTTAAGCTACAGAGCTAATTACTGTGAGCAGACACAAAGGAAAGAGAAGACCAAAACCCTATCCTCGTGATACTGACAAATCAGTTGGCCTGAGCACACAGGAATTAACCAAAGAACACTTCTGCCAAGTTCCAGTTGTGTAAAAGGGGAGGATATGAGTCTTGTAGGGAACACAGAGTTGAGGCATGAGCAATTGGTCAGTAAGGCTGCCTGCAGGAGAATTTTGGGCGGAGTTTTGGAGGAAGTGAGGACAAGACTGGAGTTAACATACGTAAAACTTGTCACCTGAAGAAGACTGGAACCACCTGGAGGTTGAGAATGCAGTATCTCTTTCTTATATGTTCCCTGAGGTCCCTTGTTACTCTATAGCAGTGTTTACCAAGAGCTGGAATGAGGGACTTGGGCGCCATGTTGCTACATCCATGAAAGACTGGCCTTCTACTCTGCCACCGGCCACAGCTCAAAATGGAAACAAGTGTCACAGGTACCTGTAGTCCTGTCCCTTTTGTCTTCCTATGTCCACTCGCTTTTGAGCTCTTTCTCCGTCCAACATTGCTCACAAAGGAATCTCTGAGTCTGAGAAAGAACAAATATCCAGTAACCTTCTGCCGCTGGCCTCACTGAAAGGGGAGAGAATTCTGTTGAATGCCATTGGAAATGTAAGGATCTCTTGTGACAGTCAAGTCTCAGGAGGAAACTAGTGGTTAAATTGCTAAGTTCTTTGAGGCACTTGCAGTGCAGATAAGTGCCTGACCTCTCAGTATCATGTTTCTGACTTCTTTGTTCTGGCTTCGTTTTTTTTTTTTTTTTTCAAAATGCCATTTTCATTTGTTCTTAGAGTGAAGAACACGTCAAAGAGCTTTTCTAGCAGTAGGTGGTTTTACAGAGCACATGAAGAATGAAAACTAAATTATCATCCTGGAAGCAGTCCACTAGCATCAGGGAGGTGTCAGATTACGTTCCAGGCTTGGCTGTGTCAGAATGTGAAACAGGAAAGGGAGGACGGAGGCAATGTTGCATCAATTGGGGGCAAAGCCCACTTTACCTTGAATATGGAGAAAAATCGAGGCAAGAATTTTTTTTTTTAACTATTTTCTCCATGGTTCTTATCTAATTCAGTACATCTTAAATGATAGTTTATAGAATGCTGATACATCAGGAAAAAAACCCAGGTTGTACTGGTCTTGCATGTTCTCACCTAGCTCTTTTACCTGAATCCTCATTACAATCTATGGGAATGTTAGCATCATTCCCATAGATTAGTTTTAATTAATCTATATTAGTCTTAATGCTATCAGCTAGGTGATTCGTGGGTTTTATTGGTTATTCTTTTTTTTTAATTTGACCGCACCATGAGGCATGTGGGCTCTTAGTTCCCCACTCCTGCATTGGAAGCACAGAGCCTTAACCACTGGACCTCCAGGGAAGTCCCCCTTTTTTGGTTATTCTTGATAAACTAATGGAATCGTGGCATTTGGAAATTAAAAATTAACTCAAGAATTTGTGCCAAAACTCAAATTACAGATACTATTGTATTTTAAGTGCCAGTGCTGTCCCAAACCACCAACACATTGTGTACCAGTTAGTCTAATAGATTACCATTGATTTCCTGTTCCATATATTTTAAGAGATTGACGTTAGTAAGCTGCTTTATTGTTGTTGTTGTTTAGTTGCTAAGTCGTATCCGACTTTTGTGACCCTGTGGATTGTAATCCACCAGGTTCCTCTGTCCATGGGACTTCCCAGGCAAGAGTACCTGAGTGGGTTGCCATTTCCTTCTCCAGGGGATTTTCCCGACCCAGGGATCGAACCCTCATCTCCTGCACTGGCAGGTGGATTCTTTACCACTGAACCACCAGGGAAGCCCAGTAAGCTGCTACACTTCCTTAATCAAAGAGGCAGAAACCTTTGCAAAACACTCAGCTGATGAAATGGCTCACTAAAATGAGTCTAGAAAACTGTTAACTGTTTTCTAACACTCCTGCTGAACTCAACTCACTACCAAGTAGACTTTGATTCATTTGTGTGTAGAGTTCCCTAGGCCAGGTTAGCTTGGCTATATATATATATTTATCAGTTGAAATAGGGTATTGCTGCTATTGTCATCATGTATCTATACATAAATCAGAGCAAGGCCAGAGGAGGAACATGGTAGATCACAGAGCAACTGAGAAAGATGACAGCAGTGACTAGAAAATAAAACATAATGGTTGTATTTCAGGGACTCTACCCAACAGATGGTAGTTATCATAGCTTTTGAAGTTTCATCTGATTACTTTGCCAACAAAGGCCCATCTAGTCAAGGCTATGGTTTTTCCAGTGGTCAGGTATGGATGTGAGAGTTGGACTATAAAGAAAGCTGAGCACAGAAGAATTGATGCTTTTGAACTGTGGTGTTGGAGAAGATTCTTGAGAGTCCCTTGAACTGCAAGGAGATCCAACCAGTCCATCCTAAAGGAGATCAGTCCTGGGTGTTCATTAGAAGGACTGATGTTGAAGCTGAACCTCCAATACCTTGGCCACCTGATGCGAAGAGCTGACTCATTTGAAAAGACCCTGATGCTGGGAAAGATTGAGGGCAGGAGGAGAAGGGGATGACAGAGGATGAGATGGTTGGATGGCATCACCGACTCAATGGACATGGGTTTGGGTGGACTCTGGGAGTTGGTGATGGACAGGGAGGCCTGGCGTGCTGCAGTTCAAAGAGTTGGACATGACTGAGCGACTGAACTGAACTGAACTGATAGGTTGATTGATCCTCAAGTCTAACCTGACATTGTAGTCCACACTCCTCTCTTGCTGTCTGCTGACATAATTGGGGAGAAGTTGAAGTTACCTTCTGTCAATGGGGTAACTCCTCAGCAATCATAGTAAACTACCCTCCATTGTACCACTCCTCCCTATAAAATGGGCTAGAGATTCCTGTTCCATTTCTGTATTTAAGAAAGAATGATCAAACTCTTTTATTTCGAAAGGATACACATACCCCCAATGTTCATAGCAGCACTACTTACAATAACCAAGACATGGAAGCAACCTAAATGTTCATTTACAGACAAATGGATAAAGAAGATGTGGTGTGTATATACAATGGGATGTTAGCCATTCAGCCATGAAAAAAAATGAAATGATGCCATCTGTAGCAATATGGATGGACCTAGAGATTATCATGGGCTTCCCTGGTGGCTCAGACGGTAAAGAGTCTGCCCACAATGCGGTAGACCTGGGTTTGATCCCTGGGTTGGGAAGATTCCCTGGAGAAGAGAAAGGCTATCCACGTCAGTATTCTTGCCTGGATAATCCCATGGACAAAGGAGCCTGGCAGGCTACAAGTCCATGGGGGTCACAAGGAGTCGGATACAATCGAGCAATTTTCACTAGAGAATATCATATGAAGTGAAGTAAGTCAGAGAAGGAAAGACAAATACCATATGATATCACTTATATGCGGAATCTAAAATATGATACAAATGAACTTGTTTACAAAATAGGAACAGACTCATAGACATAACAACATACTTATGGTTACTAAAGGGGAAAGGGGTCAGAGTGGGATAAATTAGGTGTTTGGGATTAGCAGATACAAGCTACTATATAGAAAACAGATAAACAACAAGGCCCTACTGTATAGCACAGGGAACTATATTCAGTGTCCTGTAATACACCATAATGGAAAAGAACATGGAAATGCATTTTCATATATATGAATATATATGAAATACATTTATTATTTTATATATGCATATACATCGTATATTATATATATATATATATATATAAAATTCTGCTGTACACCAGAAACTAACAACTTCGTGAATCAACTATACTTCAATTTAAAAACAAGAATGGTCAAGAAATACAGTGCACATTTCATTCTGGTATATACTATTTGAGCGTCTTTTCTCAATGTAAGTAATGTAAATTGGGCATCTAAACATAGTCCCACTTAATATTCATAATCAATACTTATTAAGTGACTCCCAAATATCAGGGTATATTCTAGAAGCCTCAGAATAAACCTTTAAAGGGTACCTTATTGACATAATTCTATAAATGAAACTGAGTTTCGGAAAACTGAAGTAATTTGCACAAATACACAGTTCAGTTCTGTCGCTCAGTTGTGTCCAACTCTTTGCAACCCATGGACTGCAGCACGCCAGGCCTTCCCTGTCCATCACCAATTCCCGGAGCTTGCTCAAACTCATGTCCATTGAGTCAGTGATGCCATCCAACCATCTCATCCTCTGTTGTCCCCTTCTCCTCCTGCCCTCAATCTTTCCCAGCATCAGGGTCTTTTCTAAGGAGTCAGCTCTTCACGTCAGGTGGCCGAAGTATTGGAGTTTCAGCTTCAGCATCAGTCCTTCCAATGAACATTCAGACTGATCTCCTTTAGGATGGACTGACTGGATCTCCGGGCAGTCCAAGGGACACTCAAGAGTCTTCTCCAACATCACAGTTCAAAAGCATCTATTCTTCGGCTCTCAGCTTTCTTTAAGGTCCAACTCTCACATCCATACATGACTACTAGAAAAACCATAGCTTTAACTAGACAGACCTTGTCAGCAAAGTAATGTGTTTGCTTTTTAATATAAAGAGAAGGTTGGAGAAGGAAATGGCAACCCACTCCAGTACTCTTGCCTGGAAAGCCCATGGACAGAGAAGCCTAGTAGGCTACAGTCCATGGGGTTACAAAGAGTTGGACACAACTGAGTGACTTCACTTTATTTACTTTACTTTTTAGGTTGGTCATAGCTTTTCTTCTAAGGAGCAAGCATCTTTGAATTTCATGGCTGCAGTCACCATCTGCAGTGATTTTGGAGCCCAGGAAAATAAAGTCTGTCACTGTTTCTATCGTTTCCCCATCTGTTTGCCATGAAGTGATGGTACCGGAGGCCATGATCTTGGTTTTTTGAATGTTGAGTTTTTAAGCCAGCTTTTTCACTTTCCTCTTTTAGGTTCATCAAGAGGCTCTTTAGTTCCTCTTCACTTTCTGCCGCGAGGGTGGTGTCATCTGCATATCTGAGGTTATTGATATTTCTCCCAGCAATCTTGATTTCACCTTGTGCTTCATCCAACCTGACATTTTGCATGATGTACTCTGCATATAATGGAGAAGGAAATGGCAACCCACTTCAGTATCCTTGCCTGGAGAATTCCATGGACAGAGGAGCCTGGTGGGCTACAATCCATGGGGTCGCAAAGAGTTGGACAACACTGACTAACACTACACTCTGCATATAAATTACATAAGCAGGGTGACAATATATAGTCTTGATGTACTCCTTTCCGGATTTGGAACCAGTCCATTGTTCCATGTCCTATTCTAAGTGTTGCTTCTTGACCTGCATATAGGTTTCTCAGGAGGCAGGTAAGGTGGTCTGGTATTCCCATCTCTTTAAGAATTTCCCACAGTTTGTTGTGATCCACACAGTCAAAGGCTTTGGCATAGTCAATAAAGCAGAAGTAGATAGTTTTCTGGAATTCTCTTGCTTTTTCTGTGATCCAATGAATGTTGGCAAAAGTTAGGGAGTAACAAAATAAGTCTAGAGTCCAGATCTATCATACTCACAAACCCATGATTTTTCAATACTATGTGGCCAATCCAATTAGAAAAATCTGAAAATCTTATACTTTTCAGTCTTTCTTGTAGTTGGCTTTCAGATTAAAAGTATTGGTTATGCTTTGCAAAAATGTGGTGCTCAATATTCCAATTAGATTTAATAAACATTTATTGAGCACTTAATAGGTTCGTAAGTAAATAAAATATGGTTCTTAGCATTAAGAACTTAAAATCTAAGGGTAGATATGCATACACTTGAAACTTCTATTTGGAACTCCAGTTATGAGCCAGGAGCTATGCTAGGTGCATTGCAAATATTATCTTGCTTTACTATTATATCTTTCTAAGAGTCTTATAAAGTAGGTATTTTATAAATATTTTTGCCAAGATGTAAATCGTAAACAAAGATCAATTAGGCCTGTATTCCAACTAGGTAAAATAAGGAAAGTTTTATCAAGAAGATAAATGGCACTTCAAGCTGAGCCCTAAAGAGTATCTGGGATTTAAATAGGATGGCTGGAAGATGAAGTTCCTGGAGAAAGCCTTCCATGCTATGTGAAAAGAAGGAACAAATCAATGAGGGCAAGGAAGTGTAGGGCGTGTTCAAGTGAGAACAGATAGTTTGTATGGGATAGTATAAATTAGGCCCATAGTGTGGGAAGGAAGTGATAATATAGGTCATGAAGACCATGCCCTGCATGCTCACAGAGATCAGGCATCATAGGAAATGGGAAGCTATTAAAGACTTTGTCATAAGAGAATGATACATCTGATTTGATTCAGAAAAAAAGTCAGTCAGAAGCCTATATCAATAACCATAGATCGTCTCATGACCAATGCATTAGAATTATTTGCGATAATCATTTCCTTTAAAACATCATTTTTAAAAAGAAGTATTTAAAATACAGGTAATTAACATTTTATAAGGGCTTCCCTGGTGGATCAGATGGTAAAGAATCCACCTGCAATGCAGGAGACCTGGGTTTGATCCCTGAGTTGGGAAGATCCCTTGGAGGAGGGCATGGCAACCCACTCCAGTATTCTTCCCTGGAGAATCCCCATGGACAGAGGAGCCTGGCAGGCTATAGTCCATGGGGTCGCAAAGAGTCGGACACGACTGAACGACTAAGCACACACACAGCATTTTATAAGATGATTTGTATAGTTTTCTAATGCCAGGAGCTGGTAATCACATGCTTTGACTATGTTGAAAGGATTTTCCTCCTTCTAGCTGTCTGGTCTAAGTATTAGCAATGAGTCCTCTCCCTTTACTTCTTGTAAACTTGATAGAATTTATTGTATCACTGTTTTGATACATGAGTCTATTGTCACCAATAGATGTAGACTTTGGAGGATTTGGACTGCGGTTTTTGCTTTCTTTAATATCTCCCAAGCTCTGCAGAAACCATTATTACTTCATGAATACTTGGTGGATGGATGAAGAATTGAATGGAGAGCCCCTAGCTTCACTGTAATTTGCACTCAGCATCAAGGTGAATGCTTAACCCAGGGCCACAGTGAGAAAGCCTTTGGGACTTCTGAAAACCAGGTTTCTGTAAATTGTCAAATAGATAAATCCCATGGTATCTACAGATCAGTGGGTTCCACACACATAAATTTGAATTCACTAAATCTAGGCTGATGGAAGAGGTTGACCTGGATGAGGGTTTTCTAGCACAGGAGTCAACAGTGAATCACGGTCCAGATCCAGCCCATTGCCTGTTTTTGCATGACCTGCAGTCTAAGACTGGTTTAAGACTCCCCTGGTGGTCCAGTTGCTAAGTTCCCAAGCTCCCAGTGCAGGGGGCCCAGGTTCGATCCCTAGTCTGGAAACTAGACCCCACACACAGCAACTAAGACCCATTTTCTCAGTCTCTCAGTCGTGTCCGACTCTTTGCAACACCATGGAGTATAGCCCACCAGTCTTCTCTATCCATGGCATTTCCCAGGCAATAATACTGGAGCAGGTTGTCATTTCCATCCCCAGGGGAGCTTCCCAACCCAAAGATCGAACCCATGTCTCTTGCGTCTCCTGCACTGACAGTCAGATTCTGTACCACAAGTGCCACCTGGGAAGCCCTAAGACCCGGTGTGGTCAAATTAATTTTTTTTAAAGAATGGTTTATATATTTTTAAATAATTGAAAAAAGGAATAATAGTAATATGTTGAGATGTGAAAATCAAGTAAGATGCAGAAACCAAGTTTCATTATGCAGAAACCAAGTTTTACTGGGATACAGTTACTCTTACTTGTTCACATCCTGTGTCCTGTCTGACTACTTTCTCACTACGGTGGCAGAGTTCAACAGTTGTCGCAGAGACCACCTGGCCTACAAAGTCTAAAATATTTATTCTCTGGCCCTTCACGAAAAAGTTTGCTCACCCTGGCTGGACTGTGTCTTTCTGGCCTTCTTAATCCATTTATATGGCTTTCTTCCTTTTCTGTGCAAATGGAAAATGAGTTTAACTTCATTAGAAGCAAGAAACTTGTAGCTTTGCCTTCAGGTTTTTTTCCCCCTCCTTCTCTTGAGAATCTTGAATGTTCTATATATATCTAGATTTGCAAAGCTAAAGAATAATGAGGTAAAATATGTTTTATCCATTAGTATATCCCTTTTCTATGGGGATCCTGCAAGTATGGTTTTCTCTTTAGGTTAAAGAGCCGCATTCCTTTTCTAATCATATCCCATTTTTAGTTCACACTCAGGCTGTCAGTTCCACAGAACAATGTCAAATGAGCTTAGGATCTCTTTGTTTTTAATTTTTATTTTTTGGCTCTACTGGGTCTTTGTTGCTGCACGAGCTTTTCTCTAGTTGCAGGAAGCGGGAGCTACTCTCTAGTATTGGTGTGCTGGCTTCTCACTGCGGTGGCCTCTTTGGTTGTAGAGCATAGGCTCTAGGGCACACAGGCTTCAGTAGTTAGAGCACATGGACTTAGTAGTTGCGGCTTGCGGGCTCTCGAGCACAGGCTCAATAGTTGTGACACACGGGCTTAGTCGCTTCGCAGCACGTGGGATCTTCCCAGATCAGGGATCAAACCCATGTCTCCTGCGTGGGCAGGCAAATTCTTTACCACTGAACCACTGGGGAAGCCCTTTAGGATCTCTTGAAAACCTCTTCCAGCAGCCTCTGCCAGTGTCTTACCCGGGGAGTTTTCTTCAAAAAGGCTCAGGGATAGTGGAATAACCTTGGATGATGATCAGTATATTTCACCTTCCTGTTTGGTGTGTTAATGCCATCTGTGCACTGCGGTTTTGTTTGCACTTCTCAGCATCATCACTTTCGGAGCTTTCAGGGCCTAAAGCTGCAGCCATTCTGAAATATCAAGGAGGCAACAGGACCCAAAGTGAAAAATATTCCCACCTCGTCAGGTTTGTGATTCACCCCTGAGGCAGATGTGATCTGGCTTCCATCCCCTTCATCCCACGGAAAGCACTTGACTTCATCAGGAACTTGCTGGCTGCCAAATCCTAGGGACGCGTCTCGGTCCTCATCCTGATGTCTTTTTTGAAGAATTATTCAAACAGGAAACCATTCTTCCCTGTTTCACTCTCTCTCTCCTTGGTTCCCAGAACAAAATCTAGTCCTGACATTTGCTCTCTTTTTTCCCGAAAGCTCCTTGGAGCTGCTAGGTGCTTCTCTTTTCACCTGCCCTTCCCACATATCTTGTCTCCAGGGAGACAAGTGGAACCCACTATGTTTCACTAGATGTGTCCGTTCTGAGTAGACTCCTGACATCTGTGTTTCGGCTGTTATCTCCATTTCGAGCACTGTACCCATAGCTATCGTGAGTGTGCCGTCACTCATCCAATCACCCTGAACTCCCTTCTTTCCGCATTTTCAACACGCACAGAGTCCTGTCATTTATTTACTGTACCATATGTTTTGAGTTTTCTTTTCCTCCATTCTCACTGCTGCTTCCTTTGTTCAGGCCCTCATCATCCCTCCCTTGAATTCTTTGCACTGGTCTCCTGCTAGTTTCCCCCGCTGACTCTAGTCCTCTGTCTCCAACCCCCTCAATACTCCTGCAAGTGCGGTCTCCAAGACCAAATGCCTCCAATGGCTTCCATTCACCCAAGGGCAGAAGTCTACATTTCTTATGTCGCTTCTGGCATTAGGCTTAGTTTCGCATCTTGCCTCTTATCGTCTTCTGGTTGTAATCTTCGCTCCGTTAGCACGGAAAGCCTAGTCTTTCTGAAACCTCTATTGGTTATTTCACGCCTCCGCTCTGATTGTTGTATTCTTGACCTTCGTCTCCATCTGGACAAATCTCGCACACCTCCCAAACCCCAGTTCAAATATGGTTCTCCGTCTCCCGAAATGACCACCCCCTCCTCTTTGCCACCATTGGAGTTTTGCACACTCCCTGAGGAGAACACAGTTCACAGTGTACTATAATTGTTTGTTTACCCTTTTTCACACAGAGGACTCTGTCTCCTCCCTCACTGTATTTTCAGTTCATAGCACACAGTCTATCTCAGGAAAAGCATCCAAGAAACGAATGTGTCCAACCTGCATGTCAGTATCTACACCATGTCCTCTGGGTGCAGTTATGTTGCCAGGCATGTTAGAAATGAATGGCGCTAGGAAATCCAAGTAGGCCAGTTATCAGCAGAAAAGGTTTATTTCCTTCTCTTAATATTTAATTTGTGTTGAATCTAGGCTGAGTGTATGTGGCTATATATAGTCACTCTAGAAGTCAGGTGTGGGAAGATTGGTATTTATTTTAATAGACCAGAGTGAAAGAGAAAAAGAGAGACTTCTAATGTAGTTATTAGTGAGTCACATACATTAAAGTTTAATTTCTCGTACTGATACAGAGAGAGCTTGGTAGAAAGCTTAGTGTCTAATTAGTCATATAAAGTATGTGAATATGTGTAATATTAAATATATGTATATGTACATATATATTTAAATGTCAGCTTTATAACATTACTAAGTTGATGGTAAAGCATCTGTCTACAGTGTGGGAGACCCAGGTTCTATCCCTGGGTGGGGAAGATCTCCTGGAGAAGGAAATGGCAACCCACTCCAGTATTCTTGCCTGGAAAAATCCCATGGACAGAAGAGCCTGGTGGGCTACAGTCCATGGGGTCGCAAAGAGTCGGACATGACTGAGCAACTTCACATAAGTTATAATTTATTATAGTCATCCTCAGGAAATTATCATTGTAAGCCCCATAATAAACACAGGGGACTTTAGGGGCTTCCCTAGTGGTCCAGTGGTTAAGATTCTGAGCTCTCAGTGTAGGGGGGACGGGTTCAATCCCTGGTCAGGGGACTAAGATCCCACATGCCAAGCAGGGCAGCCAAAAACAGGAACAAAAAAAAGACAAGGGACTTCATGGGGTTAACCTGTGGGGTTAAACATATCATCCCTGCTTTATAGAACTCAAAAATCATATACATAAAAAGATAAGTAATAAAGCTGTTTAAAGTAAGCCAATTAATGGCAAATAATAAATGAGATTCCATTTTGTATCCTGGAGGAGGAAATGCCAACCCACTCCAGTATTCTTGCCTAGGGAAATTCCATGGACAGAGGAGCCTGACAAGCTATAGTCCATGGGTTCTCGACAGAGCCACACACAACTTAGTGACTAAACACCAATAACACCTTACTATAGCTCTGTGCACACAGTGGGTGTTTAATAAGTATTTGCTTAGTGAATGAAGTGACAATGGGACAGACCAAATTTGTAATAATTTTTCAATTGTCCTTCCTTCACTTTTTGCATTTACCTGGAGTTGGGTCTTGCTCTATTTTTGACACTAGCTAATTGTGCATAAGAGTAAGAATTTATCCTTAATACTTTTCATAGATCTCAGATAAAGCTTATTTTTGTTTTACAAGTTAGAAATCAAAATTAATAAATATATAATGTGAATAATAAGTGTATACATAAAGCATAAAAGTAACAAATATATAAAAATGTATATAATTTAAAGCTCTGTAAAGTCTGCTGCTTCACTGAAGGCTTTGTCAGTTTTGCTGAGACACGTTGGGTGAACGTGTAAAGTCTTTAATGACATGAGGCAAATATTCAGGAAATTTTAACCGTTGTCTTTTCAATGGGAGCAAATTGTTTCAGACAACAAATTGTAGGTTTCCAATAGGAAGGAAACCAACTAAACATATGGTTCCTTCTAGAAGTTGTTTTAGTCTTTTTCAAAAGGAGGTTTAGGGTGATTCCAGGTGCCTCACCAGCTTCATTGGAGTGGAATACAGGTAACCTGTGTACACTCGATCTTTGCCAATTTGTGAAACCTACCAGGCAGCCCAGATTTACCCATGGAACCTTCTTATGGCTTAGCAAAGTATCTTAAAAAAAAAGAATGGATGGTCATGTTCTAATTCATCTATTTTTCTGTATCTATATAGAAAGGTTAATATTTTCATGTGCATGCATGCTAAGTCCCCTCAGTCATTTCTGACTCTTTGCAACCCCATAGTCTATAGACCACCAGGCTCCTCTGTCCATGAGATTCTCCAGGCAAGAACTGTGGAGTGGATTGCCATTTCCTCCAACAGGGGATCTTCTCAACCCAGGGATTGAACCCCAGTCCTTACATCTCCTGCATTGGCAGGCAGGTTCATTACTACTGATGCCACCTGGGAAGCCCCTAATATTTTCACAAGTATGCTTAACTATTAGGGATTTCAAATGGTTATCCCCAAGGCCCTCTTCTTCACCGTTTCCAGTTTGGAACTCCATCTTATGGAAATAGCCACGTTTTGAAGCAGGTGTAGCTCTTCCTGCAAGTTTCTCCAGTGCAAGCAAATTGGAATCTCACAGGTCTGCATGTACTCCTGTCTTCTCTTCCCTCTTTACTCAACCAGAAAGAAGATTTTCCCCAGTAATAGTCTTGTAGAAGTACCATCTTGGAGCTTGATGCTATTGCCATAGTGAATTTCACTTTTCAAAACTATACATGTGTAAAAATAAAAAGGAACAGTTATATCTTATTAGGGTTCATGCAGCAGGTAATTATTCCAAAGTAGCTCCAAACTGAATTTTCACTTCTCCATTCTCATCTTGGAAGACACATTGACAGTGGCTCAGCCCATGCTTTCTTTGGTTATCTTATTGACAGTAATATCAGATGGACCTTATTTAATTGAGTACCTGTATGTTCTTAAATGAGTAAATAGTATTATTCCAAGTTGACCTATTGACATAATCTCGAAGACCATGTCATTTATAACACCTCAGTTTATTATTTCAACCATCACACTGGCTTGCAGAGAATTCCTTATTTAAATCACTGTACATTTTTTTTTAATTCCAAGGCTTATTTCAGTCATAAGTCCATTCTCTATGAGGTGGAACTACCAATGTGATAGCAGTGACTTTCCTTTTTTAAATTTGCTTTTCGTTTGAATTATCTTCACTGTCTTAAGAAACGAGCAAGGTTAGTCAGTAGAGAAAGAGCTCATCGCCACTCCAGCTATTTTTAAAGACTTTGATTTTTTAAAAATGGTTAGATGGAAACAATAGAACTATGATTCAACTAGGCTGCCCCTGGCCTCTGTTTATTCTTTTATTGTTGCTTCATGTTTTTCAATAACACTGTTTCTTTAGAAAATCTTTCTTTTTTCCCTAAACTACTTGCTATATAAGAATGTAGCAACTAGAGATCATTTTAATACATGTTTATAAATAATTACCTTAGCTGAGCTGGTCTGTTGATTAAGTATGTATTAAAGACACTTTTTCCCCCTATAAAACAGCAGTTCTGTATAATGTTTTTCATAGAATGAATTCTAATTTCCTCAAAATTCATAAAATATTGCATTTCAATATTTTCAGGAGATGTGCCGTGCTGTGCTTAGTCGCTCAGCTGTGTCCAATTCTTTTCGACCCATGGGCTGTAGCCCACCAGCCTCCTCTTTCCATGGGGATTCTCTAGGCAAAATAGTGGAGTGGATCGCCATGCTCTCCTCCAGGGGATATTCCCAACCCAGGGATTGAACCCAGGTCTCCCACTGCATTACAGGCAGATTCTTTACAGTCTGAGCCACCAGGGAAGCCCATTATTACACTCACTCCCAAATCATGGTGTCAAATATAAATCAGATATGTTTAAAAAGTGATGGAAAATATCTTCTTTGATAATTCTTTATTTGCCAATAAGTTACTTTGCAGAAGGCAATTTAAAATAGTCCCATTCATCTCCTAATTTTGACCTGTATACAACTATACATCTAGTTTTTCTTTCAAGAAAGCCACATCCTAGGAACCCAGAAAAGGATTCTATCTGGGTAATTCTCAATTTCTCTTTGTATCATTTACAAAGCAGGCAAAACCACTCCTGACATTTGATTTTTGAAAACCATAAAATCATTTCACCACCAAAGCCCAAACTTTCTAAATCAAATTTTGACTGAAGAACAAATACTTTTGTCATTTATAAACCTTTGAAGTTGGGGGTTCACGTCGAACTTTCCAGACAGCCATCAACAAAGCCATATCAACGCATGTCTCTGAAGCACATTAAATTATACAGTGCTCCCCATGTACGAGCTGTGTTGGCCACTGAAGGAAAAGAACTTAACTCTTGCGTAGGCCAGTTTGTTGGTGTGGGGGTGACAGGTGTGCTCCAGCGAGGCCACTGGGAGAGGTGGAGTGTGGGGTGCCTGTTGGAGGGTGCAGGGAGTTGGCCCTTTGCACTCCACTTGCAAGGCTCGTTCTTTGTAGCTCTGGTTTGTGATGTGATTTATGGGAGCTGCAGCTCACGGGCCATACATCACCTTCCTGGTCGGCTTTGTTGACACCTTGTCACATTCTTGTGGGCTTGAGGAATTCATTGTTCTTGTTTGAACCGATAAGAACCCAAAAAAAAAGAAAATGAATAAAAAAAATTTTCTCACTGAGACCTTGGGAAAGGCCGAGGGGGTGGAACATTGATGTGGAGCAGCGAGGCTGTACTTTCCCAAGCAGAGCAGCTTCGCCACCTTCTCCTGCCCCAGGAAGCCTCACCCTGAGGTGTGCAGCTCTGGGTGCACCCCGGAAGTCATTTTCTGGTTGTGAGGTGTCTCTTTTTTGCTGAGATGGGACGGGAGAGGGGCTTCAGGAGGAGTAAAGAAGAGGAGGGAGTTTTCCTTCCAGAAATGGGAGCTAGACTGGCTAAGAAGAGCTGCCAGTGGAAGGTAAAATGACCCTGGGCACTGGGGAATGTAAAGCACGCGGTGACTTTTGATGTGAGCCGGTCTGTTCGAAGTTCATCCTTTGTAGAGCGTGCTCTTCGGGCATGCTGCCATGCTGACCTCTCCCCTTTGATGTGTAGCGCCCCATGCCTCACTTAGTATTTTGGCAGCCTACACAGGCTGCCATCTGAGGCCAGCACTTGAAGAGAGTAGAACTTTTCAGAATAGCAACTCATAGAGCCACTGATGTATACAGAGGATATTACCTCCTGTTTCCACAGAGCAAATGCATGATCTGCCTGCTGCTTTTTTTATTTTTTTTAAAGATCTTTGCAGAATAATCTCTCTGATAACTTTGCTTCAGAAAACAGAATGGATTAAACTTCTTTTTATCCAAGAAAAGTAACAGGTCAGATCATATAAACCACCTCATGGGATCCTTAGTGCTCATACTTCCTGTGTGAAAACAAGAGGTTTTCTTTGAGAGCAGCTTAGCACAAACACAGTCCATTCACTAATATTCTCTGTCATCAGCTTTTGTTGATTGGAAGGAGAAGAACCGATTCGCACCCCAGCCAAGGGCTGGTGTCCAGGGAGTTTAGCATTTTTGTGTTGTACTGTTAACAAGTTCATGTGTCCTGTCGTAAATCCCTTCACCTGGAAGCATCATTCACACATCCCTGCTAGGAACCTCATGTTGAACTGGAGCCATAGCTTCTTAAAACGGCTCTTGCAACCACGTTTCCTGTAGAATGCATGTGTACAAACTCCTTCTGGCACTTGATTTGCCAAGCAGTTACTGTGCTGCGAACAAGGAATGCTGGAAGAACTGCCAAGGTAGGTGGTCGGAGAATAAGACTGAAGAGTTGACATTGTGATAATATTGAATGCAAATGAAAGTGACCTAATATATGTATGATAATACAGTGATTGCATGATTAAAGTGAGAGACTAGTTTTGGAAGGCATATACTTTGTGTGTGGGTCATCTGTCTTGCTCTGAACTGCTGTTTTTTGACTAATATTTAAATGTCTAAATATATGCAATGCTGTCCGCATCGGCATCAAACCTCTAACACACATCCAGCTTTGAAAATCTACAAGCCCAGATCCTCCCATTCCTTACAATGCTGATGAGCCTGCCAGTTCTGCTTCTGCCTTTTCTCTTAGCTCAGAAGCTACTCTGGCTTCCAGAATTAAGTTTATTGACAGTGTTTCACTGCTCTCTGCTGGAGAAGCCCAAAGCTAGGCCTGGCTTCCAGGGCTCAAATCGTTTGCAAGGAATGCAGGTAAGATGGCTCAGCTGATAAACTCCCCGCCTCTGAAATTCACCTTAACACAAGACTTACCCGTCCTTGTCATAGATCACAGTTGAAAAGCCGTGGTGTGCAGACTAGGAACGGGTTTCTCAGAGAAGAAGATGGGTAAGATGAAAATAGATCGCTGCCCAACCTCCAATTTGTTACCTCCAAAGTTGTCCCATATAAAGCTAATCCATGTGGTGGTACACAGAAATGTGCACCCCTCTCAAGTTAACTCGCATCCTTCCATTTTGACACACAGATATATACCTTATTCTGCTACATACGTCTGAGATGATCATCCCCCAGCCCCTCAAAAAAGAAAAGAAAGCTCTCTTGGCCAAGCTATTTCTTCTAAACTCTTTCTTTAGTATGTGTGTGTCTGGAGAAAAGAGATCAAAAGTATTTAATCAAATAAACCAAGAGTGTGTTAGGGACATTTTTTCCTAAAATATTTTCTAGGCAGGAATAAATATTAATTTCCACCTTCATTTTCATGAACACAAATCCATACCTTCACTGAAATGTTACACTTCTCAAGCATGAAACAAAAGTACAAGTGCAGAAAGAAAAACAGCCAACGCTTTTGATGAATATTGTTTTTCATATCCATTTTGAGTATGTGTATACACATCAATTTATGCATGTGTGCATGTGTGATTATCGCGTATATTGTACATATGTATGTTTTGAAGGGATAAGCCTAGTACATCTCCAGAGTGGACTATGCTCTTTTAGGCTCTTTTCAGTCTGGCATCTTTTAACTTAAAAACAACTTGATGAATAGAAATCATAAAAAGCCATGTTAGAACAGCATTAAAGTGCTCTTCTATTCTACAGCATTCCAAGTGAATTATTGCTGTGCTGTCAAAGAAAACAAAAACATTTGGGAAGGACTGTTTATTTTACAGTGGTTGACCAAAAGTATGCAAGTGGTTATAAAAAAATGTAGACAGCTAACGATGGGAGGTGCCACTTGCACATTCTGAAATCCATTCACAAACCTTTGACACTGACTCCCGATCACGATCACGAGAGATAATATTAGAGGCAAACACATTTTCCATGGGGAAGATACTAGCGCTTTCAGAGCCTTGCTCATTCAGAGTAAACAAATAAAACAACTATCTTCTATCCTGTATCACTGGCATCTTATCACAGAGCCTGCTGGCATGATATGTTTTTCTTCCAAGAAGAGCAAGGAAATTTTTGCAAAAATATTTCTCTAGGAGGTTATGGCAACATGATCTATTTTTGTGCTGTGCAGCCTTTGTATTTAAAGGTTAAAATAAAAACTGCCGTTGACAGTGTTAATAGTCTTTCATTAAACAAATACATGATTTTTAAGCTAGATAAGAAATTAAAAATCCTTAACACAGTCCCTTTGTATTAAAGATAATAAAATGTATAATCAGAGAAGATAAATTACTTGTTTTAAAGTTGCATTGGCTAGGCAGTGTGGAGGGATGAGAGTTAGAAATAGGAGGTTGCTGTTTCTGAGATGGCTCAGTGGTGAAGAATCCTCCTGCCAATGCAAGAGACGCAGCAGATGTGGATTGATCCTTGGGTCAGAAAGACCCACTGGAGTAGGAAATGGTAACCCACTCCAGGATTCTTCCCTGGAAAATGCCATGGTCAGTGGAGCCTGGTGGGCTTCAGTCCATGGAGGTCACAAAAAATCTAATGCGACTGAGCATGCTCGCACACACAGACTATACAGAGTGAAGACCTCATTAATACTTCCTGGGAAATGCTTATTTTAATGTTTAAGGATTTCTCATTAGTGAAGGGACCAAGGAATCTAGGTCCCAGGGTTTAAGTTTCTTTTAAAAAAATTCACTGATAAATCAGCATCCACTTAACCTTCTGGTAGATTGATCACCAGATATATTTTTGAGAAATGAGAATGGTCATAACCAGCTCTAATTATCTTTATCACAGGGTGAAAGATAAGATATGAAAAGCTCTTTGATAGTTCCTAGCATGATTCTTTCACATCAAGCCACTCCATAAACATTAATTGAAAGAATTCCTTCCTGTCTACGCCATTGCAGCTTGTTTTCTGGGTGGTGTGCGTTGTAGGAAGACCCCACGTCTTAAGAGTATCCTTGTGAAAAACGGACAGACAGCTTACCACCATTCACACGTATTAGACGCTTTGGGCATCCAGCTTTCCTAACACTGTGCCCCCAGAGTGGAGAGAGTGAAAGAAAAAGAGAGGAATTGGAATCAGAATCACGTGCATCTGAGCCCCTACCTCAGCAGCTCCTTCTGGTCCCTGAGGGTCTCCAGGCTCGGAGAGTTTTGTGTAGTGTTGGCCCGAGAGACGGTTGTCCTTTGGACAGCTCAGCTGTGTCTGTCTCCTCACCGAAACAGCATCCGATTTTATTCAGATGTAGCATTTGCCTTCCCTCCGTGACATCCTTGGGTTAATCACGTGCTTGCTGGCCAGGATATGTAAATAAAACTTGGCTACAAAACACTTAAAGGATTATGAAGCAATCTTGCTTAATAGTAGTGAAACAAAACAAAACACCACTCCAGCAAATCCTCGTGTGTGCTACTAAGTCATGGAAAGATCCAGTTATGACTGGAACTGTCCTGGCCTGAGTATTGTCCTAGACTCAGAAAGAGAGAGAGAGAGGGAGAGAGAGTGGGGGAGGATGACAGGGAGAGGAGAAACTGTGCTGCAGACAGCCCCAGCATGCGATCCCTGCAGGCAATTGCTAATGAGGACGCGGAGCCGGTGGAGGGAGCCTGCTAATTCGGGGAACCCGCCTTTCCCACCCATACTGGAATGACTGAGTCACCGCCGCTTACACATCCTTGAACTGCACACCTTTTCCTGTGTGCTCAGAGGTGGCCTGGACCCAGGGAGGACCTCCCCAGGAGGTTGCAGTCTGCAGAAAGAGAGATTCAGATGTGTGTGCCTGTGGCAGGGGGGTGTTCCTGTGTGGCTTTGCAGTTAAAGCTGTCCATCTCCTGTCCCTGGCCGGTTGCTAGCACGGGACCACGAAGCATCCCCCTCCAAGTTGTCTATCAGCAGAGCTGTCTACTCTGACCGGAGGGAAACGAGCGTGGAAACCCCAGGTGGCTCTGCGTGCCAAGAGCAACCTTAGTCAATGAGAAAGCTCAGCAGATGGCGGGGTCCTGCGTGCCGACCTTTCTGCTGCTCGTAGGAGAATCATGTGCTGCTATTTCTGTGGCTTCTGCCAGTTGGCCCCTGCCCACCTTTTCTGTTCATACTAAAGCGGCCAGGAACTGAGCGAAAGAGGAAGCCTCCTCGGCTGTGCTCCGGGCTGCTCTGCCAGGAGTGCGTCTGTAGTAGGTCCAGCAGCAAAAACAAAACAGGGCAGAGCCGGGGGAGGCCCCGGCCAGAGCAGCTGAGCGTGGAAACAAAGAAGCCCGCCAGCAGCAGCAGCAGGCTGTGGAATGTCAGGCTAAAAGGGAACTTTCAGAGTGGCCACATCGTCTCCAAGAAGGGAAACTGAGGCCAGAGAGAAAGTAGCAATATCTGGGCAGTGGCTGAACCAGGTCTGCTGAGGACCTATCCACACTGCTGTTGGATTTTAATAGCTCTGGGGTTGACAGTGCAGCCCTGGACAACTTAGTCTTCCGGACCTCAGTCATCTCATCTATAAAATGGGGATCAGACTAGATCCTCCCTTCTCCTACGAGTTGCTCTGAAAATTAAATGAGGAAGTGTAAGCAAAAGCACTTGGTGGCGTGCCTGGCCGTTAGGAAGTGCTCGGTACACGTTGGCTGGTATCCTATGATCAGGGACTTGAGATGCCACTGAAGCAAGAAAGAGAGATAGGGAATTGTTCCTACATATCTGATCTGTGAAACGTTTTCTAATTTTGAAGGCCTTTCCCAAGGAGAGGTATGCACATTTGATTAAGACCAGGCTGATTTTGTGATTTTGCTCAGTGTTGATGTGATTGGAATGTTTAATCAAGCAGCAGACTCCCCCTTCCAGGAAGAGCCCAACTGTAATAACGAGGAGGAAGCCGGTAATGTGAGAGCCCTGGAATTGTTGCCGGTCAGACTTCCTGAATGCAGGGTTTATCCCCTTTGTGAAAGCCAATTCTGAACCTTCCTGACTGAGAGTTTAGAATAGTCGGCTTCGAAGTTACATTCTGACTGAAAAATGCTTCCTACAAGCTGAGGAATTGCTCTAGGGGTAAAAGAAGGGAGGAAGTGGTGAATAATACTGCATTTTGCAGAAAAGGCTAATGATAGATGATTTTGCCCTCTTAGGCCCAGGTGTAAGGAAGGAATTAGGAACCAGCTTCCCTTCACTTCACTTCTAACACTTAATTCCCAAAGTGCTTTACATCAAGTTCTGACACCAGCTGGTTGGGAATCAGTTAGAGATCACAATACAAGAACAGTGACCATGTACTGAGCCCTCATTGGAGTCTCAGGTATTGTGCAAAAGCACAGTGTATTTGTAATCCCACTTCATTTCCACAACAGCCCCATGAAATATTTCCCTGTTTTGCGATGAGAAAAGTGAAGCTTGAAGAAGTTAAATAACTCACCCAAGATCATGCAGCTAGTAGACACTCCTGTGCTCTTACCTTAGCCAGTGTGCCATGCCCTGCTTTCCTCTTAATGGTAACCTTTCTTCTAACCTGAATCTCTGTGGCCCGCCGTTTTTTTTTTTCCCCTGTAAATTTAAGACTGCTCTACATTCTTGCCAAGGCTACTTCTTTCAAAATTCTAAATGTTTCCAGAAAGAGGTACAGTTTATAATAAGGAATCTTACTTTCCAAATAAATTCTACCCTATTAAAATCAAAGGACCAGTTGCCTTTCTTTTTTTTCCCTCTTTTTTGGTATGTATGTGTCATTCAAGTTACAGAATTCAGAAAGGGATTAAAAACTGGGAAAAACCGTCATGTGGTATTTTGATATATGTGCAAGCCCAATGACTCTAATGAAAAAGGAACATTTTTACGAAATTATGCCTGCCCAGTTGATCCTAATAAGTTTAATTGTTTAATCCTGATAAGTATATGAATGCACAGGTGTATCTCCTTTTGTTGTCAGAAGCAAACGGTAAACTTTATTTGTGCTGGCCTTTATTTCAAGAAAGACTGTGTGTTCATGCATATTATAATAATTTATATCCCCAAGGTAAGCCATCTAGATATCTCAGCATTATTACTTTACTAAGGGAAATTTCTCTATCAAAAATTTTTATGTTCTAGTGGAATTATGCCTCTAAGTTCTCAATATTTATCAGTGTCTTTGAAATTTTGTTAGTTAGCCAATGGCACCCCACTCTACTACTCTTGCCTGGAAAATCCCATGGGCGGAGGAGCCTGGAGGGCTGCAGTCCATGGGGTCGCTAAGAGTCAGACATGACTGAGCGACTTCCCTTTCACTTTTCACTTTCATGCCTTGGAGAAGGAAATGGCAACCCACTCCAGTGTTCTTGCCTGGAGAATCCCAGGGACGGGGGAGCCTGGTGGGCTTCCGTCTATGGGTTCGCACAGAGTCGGACACGACTGAAGCGACTTAGCAGCAGCAGCAGCATCCTCATCAAGATTACTGTGTGCTAATAATCACTAGCTGTGTGGCCTTGGACAATTTTCTTAAGCTCTCTGAGCCTTACTTACTTCAGCCACAAAATGGGATTTATAATGGGATCATCATATTATTATAAAGGATTGTTAAGAGCATTAAATGAGTTAATTTTGTAAAGTGCTCCAGATTGTTCCTGACACACAGTATTAACTAATATTTTTAATCACTGATGGTTTTCAAACAAATTTGCTAAGAATTGTATCCATTAAGTTTTCAGTCATAATGAGCCTTCAGCTTATTCTGTTTTTATTGGTATTCAGCGTTATAAAGTTTGCTTTTTTCATTTCTCACTGATGTCTATAAATTGCATTTACTTAGAAAGGCTCTTAAGAAACTTTCATATTTCTTTTACTTCATCATTTCTTTTACTTTAGTAAGTGGTGACTTACTGTTTATTTTATCCTTCGAATTTTATCTAGAGCAGCTTTTGACTTTAAACTGTGACATATAATGCATCAAATTACACTCATTGAATTGATTTACCCTGAACTGCAGATTATTATAGGTAGAATTTGCCCTCATTTTTTTTCTTGGTGTCCAAGTTTCAAAGAAACATGTTTTTGGTCCTACTCATGGTAAATAGTGGGTTTTTAAATGACATCTTGAGATACATATTTCTGAGATACAAAAGTTTGTTATTATGTTCTTTTGGCCAGAAAAGACTCCTCTTCCTGGGAAATGTAGCCACAGAATGCTGGGTTTGAGTTTTATTAATATCCTTGTAGATTGAAAACAAAATGTTTTCCCTCCCCGTTTTTGTTCTTTTCCATTTGGCAAACCCGGTGATTTGCCACATGAGCCAATGTGTGTCTCATTTGCTTATTTTCTTGTGCACTAGCAGCCCTGGTGATGTCATCTGGAATGTGCACAGTCCCTGGGAATAAATAACATGTTGGAACAAAGTTTTCTTTGAGGCAGCAGAAGCATTCATGCACCTTACAGTACACTCTGGGCTTCCCAGGTGGCTCAGTGGTAGAGAATCCTCCTGCCAGCAGAGGAGATGTAGGTTCAATCCCTGAGTCCGGAAGGTCCCCTGAAGGAGGAAATGGCAACCCACTCCAGTATTCTTGCCTGGAAAGATCCTATGGACAGAGGAGCCTGATGGGCTACAGTCCATGGAGTCACAAAGAGTCAGACACGACTGAGCATGCACGTACACACGTGCGCGCGCGCGCGCGCGCACACACACACACACACACACACACACACACAGTACACTTTAAATAACCCAATTTCCTTGTTAAAAAGTAATGTCAAGGCCACCGCCTCTCCATATTTCTTGCTTCAAATAATAATAATCACGACAATGATATGTAAAGATTTTTATTATAACTATTGATTATAAACTGAGAGCCACATTTTCAAAATTATCTTAAAATTTGACCTGATGATATCAAGTATCTATACTATGAAAATGTCTTGTAAAAAAAACGAATTACTAGGTTAAAAGATCAGACAACTTAAACTTGGCTTATGTAAATATCTTTGTTACTCTGTTGTTACCATTCTTAAAAATGATTCATTGACTAGAATGAGTGCCGTTTTTTATGAGTTACAGTGCTGCAAGGAATTCAAACTGTTTTCAAGCTGATGGTTCACTGAAGGTTAAAGATTCTCTGGCATCCTTAGTCCCTGTTTCCTCCTCCTGATGGGGGGTTACGTTTGAGTCATCATTCTTGCAGGGAATTACTGAGAAGTTCGTTGGCTAGAAGACAACACAGAGGTATTTGGGGAAGGAGGCAGATATCCAACCAGGGCATACCATTGAATTCTAGTGATATTTCCAGACAAAGCTTCTCAGTTTGCCAACCAAAAGCCAACTGGCAGTGGTCACTTTCACTCTCTGCCTTATCTGGAGCACACTCTCGCTTTTTGAAGGCACAGTCCATTGAATTCCTCATTTCCTGTTTCATGCACTGCCTTCCTCCTGTGCCCCTTAATAAGTAAGCAAAGACTCTCTTGACCAAAAGGTTAGATTATGCAATTCTTGTGATTTTTAATGACTTTGAGCTCATTTAGAAAGTAATGCCTGTTTCTCATGGCCCAGAATTATAGAAGGCCAATTACCTCACGCTATTTATTTGGCGATTTAAGTGATGCCTTTTCTATAAAGAGCTCATTACACAAATGGTCCCTGTGCAATCAGTGTTATTTTAGTGGGGAGTTCCAAAGACGGAAGTTTGATCTTCTAAGGCCAGCTCGACGAAAGCAATGAAAATTTTAACTTTTCTTTTTAAAGGTGGCGTTCCAGTGAATCACCCTATGGAAGAATATTAAGAAAGATATTTTATACTTGGACTCTGTTCAGTTCTAAAAGTTTTAAAGAACCATAGTCAGATCTTAACTTTTATAATTAAAATAATTGAACAGTGAAGATTTCCTGGAGTTTAATCCCTAGGACCTCTATGGTAAGATATCTGTACACAGTACAACCTGACACAGATAAGCTTTAAAAAAAATTTTTTTTAATTTATTATTTTAATTGTGCCTTCCTTGCATTTGACCCCCACAAGGCATTTTTTGACTTTTGGATGGCTGCTTCTTGATCTCTCCCACTTACACAGACACATGCACACACCCCTTCACAAAGACTGCTAGAAACAGTAGTTGTTTTTTCTGAGGTCATTAATAACCTTTTCCGTAGTGGTTTAGGGGCGTAAGATGTCATGTGTGAGTAAGGGAGGCACAGATTATTTTCATCAAAAGAAAACACTGAATAATATGTTGTTTACATCTTTCACTTACTGATTCCTTCGCTAGTATATATAGAGTGTCTCAGAGCACTAGACATTTTGATCAAATTATCTTGCACAATTTTTAGCAAAGATGACTCAAGGAACCACGGACCAACATCCCTTTAGAGCTGCACTCAGCCCAGCTTATCTGACTTCAGAGTCTGTGTTCTTTCTACCAGTGGTGAGCTGCCCTCCACGTGCAAGGACAACACACCTGATATCTTGTTTTATTATACTACTGAATTCTATGGGCACCCTACTCCAGTCTACACCAAAATAGCAAAGTATTAAACATTTCTTAAAAAAAATATTAAATGTGCCCATTTTAATCTCCTAAACTTTTATTATTCTTGTTATATAAACTCCAGGATCTCAATTAGATACTTAAGGCTTCTTTAATTTGGATTTTGGTAAGATTTATTGTTGTAATTAGTACAGTATCACCATTGTTTTTTTCTTTTCCCCCTCAAGTTCCAAGAAAGAAAAAGGGCTTTTCTTTCAACAGATCAAACAATCCTCAGTGTACTACAAGCTGCCTTGTTAACTGGCATTTTTTTCCTTCTCTTTCCCAACACAATAATCTTAGATGCACTATAGATGGTCAGACAACCTGATCTATACCTATTGGGTTGGCCAAAAAGTTTGTTTGGGTTTTTTCATAAGCTGTAACTTTTCACCAACCCAAAACATGAGTAGTAAATAACTATCAATACACACAGATAAAAAGAGATGAATACTATAAAGAGTTTCCATTCCAAGAACGCTACCTTAAAACCCAGTACACAAAGCCAAAAAAGTGTAAGACAGGATATTTTAGCTTTGCAGAATGGTAGGACTTTAAATAGGTAGATAGGTAGGTGATTGTGTGTGTGTGTGCTTAGTCACTCAGTCATGTCTGACTTTGCAACCCCATGGACTATATAGCCTGCCAGACTCCTTTGTTCATGGGATTCTATTGGAGTGGGTAGCCTCTCCCTTCTCCAAGGGATCTTCCCGACCTAGGATCAAACCTGTGTCTCCTGCATTGCAAGCAGATACTTTACCCTATGAACCACCATCCGTTCAGATAATAGTACAATTCAATGAAGTGGTACTCTTATCATCCCCTTTTTGCTGATGAAGAAATCAAGGCACAGATTGGTAAAGTAACCTACTGGAGAATTCAACAGTTGAATAAGTGATAGAGCCAGGCAAAACAGGATGGCTTCAGAGCTGTCCTATTTGATCACCTATTTTCTTCTATCACTCTGAAAAATTCTTCTGTCTTCTCCACTGGAGAAAATCCAGGCTCTTTCTCCCCAATTCTTACTCATTTTATTTCTTCCACAATTACTATGAAAGTGGATCCATACAACAACATTACCAACTCATAGAGTAATTAGCACAAAATCATACAAATTCCTCTAGGTTAATTTTATCGGCAAAAACACTAAGCAAGGTGAGAGTCGGCCAGATCTTGGAAATTATCATGCTGTGAAGTTAGTAGTTCCTAAGTACAGGCCTCTGTTGAAGTGTAGCACTTAACACATTGTATTATTCCACTCTGTTCAACTCCAGTAGGACAGAGAGCATGTTTATTTTATCTTTGTATGTCCAGGCCTTAACACAATGCCTGAGACATAATATCTACATAATTAATTAATAGTAAATAAGGAATGGACTGATTAATAGGTCTTGGTTTGGAGTCCTTTAAAATTCCTACTTAATCTTTCATTAATAGATTCTTGGAATTTGGCCAGTGCCACAAAGAGTAAGACTGTCACCGGGCATTATTCTAAATATTATATTTCTTAAGATGAAAATCTTTCTTTAACAGCCTTATTATACTACCTACTCAAGCTAGCTAGCTAGTTGGGCCACTCCCACTGTTCTTTCGGGTAGACCGTAACTCCAGGGAGGGCTGTCCCTTCTTGGATTAGGATGAGATTGAAAGGACCACTTTCTGCTTTTCCTGTAGACTCTTGGATGTGAATTGGGCCTTTCTGTCCTTCCTCTGCTGCTTCTTCCATGTCTTCCTCTTCCCAGCCATTGGGACAAATTTGTCTTTAATGCAAAGCATAGAAACTTCTTCCAACCCTGTTTTGTTTCGTTTAGTAGTTAGTTTTCAATGTTGTCAGTTTCTGCTGTACAGTGAAGCCAATCAGCTACATATATATATATATATATATATATATATATATACACCCTCACTCCTGGACCTTCCACTCAACCCCCAATCCCACCCATCTAGGTCATCACAGCACTGAGCTGCTCACCCTTACACCTAATAGCCTATTTAGAAGCCCTGTTACAGCAGGGAGTTTCCTGGTTTCACAATCTGTTTCTGCCTCTTAGAGGCCAAGCCTTGCTGGGTTCGTGGGAGATTTAGCCAGAAAACTGGCAAGGCAATTAATCTGTAGTTAACCACAACAATGAATGAACACAAAGAAATGCAGATGTAAGTAGGGGATAAACTTTAGGTGGTTCCATCAGTAGTGATTCATGATGTTGAACTATAATAATGTTTTTCTCCGTGTTCTCTCCCAGTTCCCTCTGTGACCCTAGAGCAGAATTTGGAGATGACTGTTGGGCTTGAGGGGGTGGTGGTTCTGTGGCCATAGCTGTGAAGGTTGGTTCAGTGGATGTTAATCTGGCTGATGCATACTTTAATAAACATGTGGTTGAAAGTGGCACTGTGTTTATTTAGGGAACAGTGGTAGACTACAGTCTATGGGGTCACAAAGAGTCGGACACAACTGAGCGACTAACACTATAGAAACTAGGGACTGTATAGTTAAGAGAGTGGCTTAAACATTAAAAAGCCCAAGACGACAGAAGAGTAGTTTCTGGCTCCTCCACGTTTGGGCTGCAGAATCAGAGTAGAGAGGGAAGACCGCTAGGCTGGGCTCCAGCCTAAGCATGACCTTCCTTGGCTATGAAACCCTGGAAGCCACTTCTCTGATCCCCGTGGGTCTCTTGCTTCCTCACCCCTGATAACGGGCAGTCCTATCTCAGGAGTATTCCTTGAGAGCGTGAATTTAAAGTGCCCAGCCCCACACCTGGCACAGAGGCTGTACTCTTGAGGCATCCGTTCTCTCCAGCTTCTTCGCTTTGTGTCCCTTTGCTGACTTTTGTACCCTCCTGCCCACTCGTTCCATTCAGCAATCCCGAGTTGTACAAGAATGTGCCTCCTTGTGTCCTGGTTGCAGAGTAGAGTGCCCTGGCTCTCCATCGGCTCTCGCCCTGATGCTCTTGGCCGGGAGACAGGGGCTGCTGGCAGGAGCCTGAGAGGGAACGCACCGTGGTAGCAGCAGGAAAGAATTTGGCAAGGAGGTGCTCGCCACATGATTGTGATTCATACTGTACTCGCGAAGTGTGGCAAGAGGGCTAGGAGAGGCTTTTAATGCCAGCGTACAGAGAGCAGAGACACTCATTTTCAAACATCGCATTCTTTTTATAGTACAGGCATGCCTCATAGGGAAAATATTGAACTTGGCCTGCCAGCACCACGAGAGTCGTCCCAACTGTGATTTTATTACTTGAGTCACTCCCTGAATCAGATACTGGCTGCAGGGAGGAAGTCTTCTATTAAGGATGCTTTGAAATTGTGTTTTTAATTAATTAACACCAACTCCGGGCTGGTTTTTAATTTACTTCTAGCTCTCTCTCTCTTTTTTTTTCCCCGTCTTTTTCTTGCCGGAAACTTTTTTTTTTTAAGACATTTCCTGAAGGTCTCCGCTGGATCATTTCTGAGTATGTTGGTGAAAGAGTCATCTGTGTCAGCTGAACAATGGGAGGGAACTCTTCAAAGTAGAGTTCATCATCTCTGAATGAATCTGATACATGGGAACAGCGTAGTCAGGGCAGGGGGGTTGTGGTGGGGAAGGGTCTTTAAGGAAAAAAAAAGGTCTGGCATAATGCTTTTTGATCCCTTCAGCTGTCCTCAATTCATTCATCCTGTTGTTAAAACTTAAAACTGGAGCTGGCCAGCTGTTGGGAAAAGTCCTCCGTTTTATTTCAACCAAATGCTGCTGCCTCCTGGGGCTGGAAGGGGGCTGACTCCAAGCACAATTATAAATGTGTAGCTTTTTCAGGCGGCGGAAACCTACAAAATGGCCTTGATTCACAGGGCCCCTTTGGCTCAAAGGCTTTCTGCTTCCCGTGTGCCATAAATCTGTATCTGCATCAAAAAGTGTAAAGGCTGCAGTGTATGGAAGTCCCTCTTCCTCTGCGAGTGTGTCTATGACAGATTTATACTGATGGCTACCCCGCTGTAGTCACAGATCCCTATTATAGTCATGCCCCACTAACTTGGCCCCCATTTCCTGGAGACGGAGAGACAAGGTCCAATGTGAAGGAAGGAGGGCTGAAATTACAGCTACACTTTCTAATTGCTGTTAGTACAGGAGGACCTTTAAGGGCTGCATTCTCTTCATAGCCCCATCCACCATCTCTTCCCGCCCTGTGTGGTTAAGCCTGAGAGCCCAGGCATTTACTCTCACCATGAGATCTGCCAGGACAGGGCACTTCAGAACCTCACGTTGTCTGAGGACTGGCCAGACGTACCTTTGCAAAGAAGAAATAACCTCTTCTGTTATCATTTTTTAATATCTCCGACGTGACGTTTTCTTCCAGAGAGCACGTGTTAAGTGTGAAAGAAAAAGAGGAGGATTGAGTCCACTTAGGTTCTGTATATTAGTATTTACAAACAGATACAGAACAGAATTTGTTTTTGCAACTACCTCCTTCTCTGAGCTGTTTGTCCTTTGAACATTGTAGATCTCAGAGCAACGGCTTGTTAGAACCCGCTTCTGTTCTATCTGCACCTTCATGGTTTACAGCTTAACGACAGTCCCTGCTGACAAAGAACTGAACCAGAGCTATGATTTCAAGTGTTAAGCAACTAAGTGGCAGACAGTTTAATTGGTTGGATTTCGGTGGGGGGACTGGGATCAATAGGGAAAGATGTTAGAACGGTTTGAGCCTTCTAAGCAAGAAATCTAAAAAGCAAGACTGATTGATGTCTGTCTTTCTGACTCCATTTAGAGTCTAGAGTGCCCTTCCTCAGCATTGTGTTATTGTTTTTGCCCAGAGTACTCAAATACACCACTCGCTGAAGTTGAAAGTTGCTACAGATATTTTTATTTTACTTTTTAAAAATTTTATTTATGTTTTACCGTGCTGGGTCTTCGTTGCTCTAGTTGCGGTACTCCGGCTTCGCACTGCAGTGACTCCTCTTGTTGTGGAACATGGGCTCTGGGCATGTGGGCTCAGTAGCTGTGGTGCATGACAAGCCTAGTTGCTCCCGGCATGTGGGATCTTCCTGGATCAGGGATCGAACCTGTGTCTCCTGCATTGGCAGGCGGATTCTGTACCACTGAGCCACCAGGGAAGTCCTTTAATTCACTTTTTTAAAAAATTGTAATACCATGAAGAACTGATATAGAAGAGTATAAAGTTACAGAGCCAACAATTGTGATGTTTTTGAACTTCCAGATCTTATTCATTTTGCTTCTTTGCCTTTGGCCGACTTAACGTGAGCATAGTTATGTGCTCCTGGTGTTTGTATTATATCCACTGCATTTTTTTTAACATACTGAAGATTATGGTTTAAATAGAAAGTCAGATTGCCTTTTGAAAAACTGAGTTTTAGCACTCCACCATCTGCTAGATTTGTGAAAGAGGATCTGGTAAATGAAAATTGTGTGTGTATGTGTGTGGTTTATTTTATAGGCACTGCATACTTCTTTGATGATCTATTTTCCAAGCTCATTCTTATCTTTTAGAAGATGTTTCCAGGATTTATGCATTTGGCAAGATTTCAGAGAACTCTACAATGGTGCAGAGGTACACCGCATTTATAGGGAATCCTGAATCAGGGTCGTTGAGAGAGTTTATCTGGTTCTGTGCTTAAATTTATTTCTGCTCTGGATATTTCTTCAAATGGATCTTTTTTTTTCTTTATTGGCGAGATGAAGCATTGTATTCATAAGAACTCTAATAATAGAGCTTTTTCAGTCCAGACGTAGGAGGAAATTTGCAAAATGTATCAGGAGAGTATGCCAGTTGTTTTTCAAGCTATCATGTACATTGAGAAATTATTGTATTCATTAGTGCTTGCAAAACTATATATTTAATGATGCAAAAGTAAAATTGACCTCTCCCCTTTGGTGCACAGATGTATAAACTTTATGGGAGTACACCCTAAGGTAGAGACTTTTTGGAGTAACTCTTAGAAAGCACAGAGTTGGTCATAAACAGTGATGCAATAATCCTACAATTATGTATGCTCAATTATTTGGAGGGGAAGTCTGGGGAAAGTGTTTTATATGGTTACATAGACAAACAGAAGTGAGGATGGAAAACCACAATCCAAAGGCTCGGATTTGTTGTGTCTACACCAAATAGCATCCTGATACAAGCTTTATAATGCAAATCCACTGGTACCAGTAAAATGGCATTTAAAACAAATAATAAAATGAATAACATTTGCAAAGCAATAAAGATACCACCTTTGCAACCACTTTACTACAGTTTTGAAAAATGTTAGTAAATGGCTCTCTAAAGATGCAAATAAATAATATTTTATTAGATCTCAGCCCAGGAGAAAGGGGAGGAAAACCTTCAACTAGAATTACATGATTATTACTTTGCTCCTCCCTCAACCCAGAAAATGTTAAAATGGAGCATAAAATAAGTCTATAACAAGATTTATGAGGAAAGGTATTACACTTAGGGGCACATTGTGCAGAAAAGTCATTAAAATTGTTTGGGCCTGAAGAAGCAGAGGAAAAACCGTCTTAGAAAAATGAGAAATTCAGCTGCACCAAATGCCTGCCTGATGCCTACCTCAAGTGTACCTAAGGTTCAGGTCCATTTTCTGTTAGGCCAGCTTCCTTGCACCAAACAAAACCCTAAGATTCTGTTTTCCTCAGGAAAATTTGCTCAGAGAAGTATTGTTGGCTTTGCGTTCCTTCTGTCCGCTCTGGTAGATCCAGGCTATTGAAGAGTAGCAACAACGTAAGGCTGTAATTTTTGTATCCTTTAGTTCATTAGGAGGTTTTCAGTAAAATGTTGCCGCTGTGTACAGAGTAAAGGAGAATTACTGATGTCTGGGTACTCGTGCCTTGGTGTCCCTTCTTCATCCTATTTAGCCTTCCTGGTGGATTTTCTTTCTGGTTGGTTGTCCGCATGTTTTGATAATCGTGATAACTCAGCATTATCCTGTATGTTTTGCTGCGGTCTGAGTTTGGTTAATACCCTTGATTCAGTATTCTGTGTTCTCCTCTTTCCTTGCCCAGTGCTTTTATGTTATGCTAAATCTCAGTGGATTCTGTCAGTCAATTTGAGGGGGAGTGAGGGAATGTGTGTGTTTTCTTATCTGTCAAGTTTTAACTCGGACTTACTGTTTAACCAGGAAACTCAGCAGGACAAAGGAGATCTAACGAAAACACTATTCCTGTTGAGAATCTCCAAGGTTATGCAATCCTATAAAATGGTGGTTTGGGAAGAAGTTCTGTAGTTCATCTTTATCAGAGTGATAGTTTGAGGGTGTTTTTTTTTTTTAAAGGAATGTTTCAAGGAGGTCTTTGAAAAACATTTTCTTCAAATGTTCATTGCATCTAAGGTCCCATTTTTGTCCTTTTATTTGCTCCAGAATACCGCCAGACTGCCAACAAAGGAAGGCCTGTACTCCCAGGAATTTTCTGCATTCCTCCCTGGAGTAGGCATTTTTCTCAGCTACAAAGGCCCTTTGGCGAATTCCCTCTAATCATTGGATTTACCCTGGGCTCTGATAGGTGCCATTCATGGACTTGATCTGCTGTTTGATGGGGCTGAGGCATTAATGGGATCTTTTCATGATAAACAAAACTGGGTAACATTACCAGAGGGGTCACAAAGCCGCTCTTGTCGGAGGTGTACTGCTTTCTCCCTCGTTCTCTTTCTATTTTTTTTCCTCCTTCCTCTCAGTCTTTTCCTTTCCTTTCTTTTTATGAATGTACATTTCTGTCTGTGTGCAGCAGGGCCATTTCCAGAAGCAGATCTTCTGACCTTCGCCGTTGCTTACCAGTCAGTGGCCAGCTACAGGTCTTTGTTGGATGTAAGATGGTTCTATAAACTGATCTGCAGTAGCCCCGCAGCCTGCGGGGAGGTCTGTGTTTTCCTAATTGATAAAACATTGGAGGAACACTGCATGAAGAATATGGTTTAGAGATCTTTCTTACGTGCTGGCATTTAAGTCCTGGGATTTGTGATGAATGAGGCTATGGGAACCAACACTTAGAGTGAGAATCTGACTCCATGTGGCTGCTCTGCCTGATACACGTTATACCTCTAACCTGTTGTCAGTGTCATGCTTTTTAGGGCAGTTCCTGTTTGCTTCTGAGAGGAATGTAGAACTGGTTTGTCGAAACCTGATCCTTGCAATAGTACAGAAGTGAAAAGCGCGGATCAGATTTGTTTTAGGTGACACGACACTGGTTTTTGATGAAAAGAGACTGACATCATGAGCTAAAGAACGTGCAGTGATGTTATCTACGTCATTTTATAAGCTTTCGGGAAAAAAAAAAACTGTCTTATTTTGAATGGGAATCTTTGTGATATAACTCAGGAATAAGTAGAATTTTAGGCATCCTAATAGAGATATCTTGTTTATTTTCAACACATTGTCTTATATTCTGGCTTCATACTGGGGCCCAGGAAAAAGGACCAAAAAAGAATAAGAAGTGCATTGAACAGTGTTTTAAAATTCAGAAGGAGAGATGTAGTCCACTAGTTATGACTCTGCACTACCCCTGCAGGGGGCCTGGGTTCAATCCCTGGTCGGGGAACTAAGATTCTCCATGCCATGTGATAAGGCCAAAAAAATAAAATTAAAAAGGGAAGTTAGGACCTGGTTTGGTAGGTAAGGAACGATGCTTACCACTTCTCCTAAAGAAATAAGAAAGTTAAATGATTCATCCATAGAAAAGAACAGCACAGTGGTTACATGTTTCCACAAGCCATTTGTGTCAATTCTTTAATTTTGATGTGTCCTGGTTAACTGGGTGTTCCATTATGAACCTCAGTTCCTACTAGGAAACAAACATATTAGGCTGCTTTCTAACTAAGATATGGTCATGCTGTTTCATAGCCCCCAAAGATCCCTCCCTTAGTAAGCTTTTTAATATACAGGTGCTGTAGTTCATAGAGAAGGCAATGGCACCCTACTCCAGTACCCTTGCCTAGAAAATCCCATGGATGGAGGAGCCTGGTGTGCTGCCGTCTATGGGGTCGTGAAGAGTCAGACACGACTGAAGTGACTTAGCAGCAGCAGCAGCTGTAGTTCAAGTGGGGAAAGTTTGCTAGCCTGCACAACAGGATGGAGAATCATTATCTGTGGTAGATCAGTGTTTTATTCATTTTCTTTCAGGTTTTGTTTTTTAAGTACCGCTATTTGGGCTTCTCAAGTGGCGTAGTGTTAAAGGATCCACCTGCCAATGCAGGCCAGGAGACACAGGTTTGATCCCTGGGTTGGGAAGATCTCCTGCAGAAGGATATGGCAGCCCACTCCAGTATTCTTGCCTGGAGAATCCCGTGGACAGAGGAGTCTGGCGGGCTGCAGTCCATGGGGTTGCAAAGAGTCGGACACAACTGAGCATGCATGTATTTGTTACAATCAGTTCAATATAATCTATGGAAATCATAAACCAATGTTCAAATCTGTTTTCAATGACTTTTGCAACTGTTCCAAAGTGGAGCTTCCAAGTTTCAGTAGAAACCTACAATGGCTGGTGTTGCCTGCTGAGCCCCATCACACCAGTTCCCAAAAGGCTAACTAGGAGTTTTCATTTTTTTCCATAAGGAAAGCTTCATGAGAGGCTTCTTTCACAGTCCAGTAGTTAAGACTGCACACTTCCACTGCATGGGGCACAGGTTCAGTCCCTGGTCGAGGAACTAAGATCCAGCATGCCATATGGTATAGCCAAAAAGTTGTTGTTTTTTTTTTTTTTTAAAAAGGACTTCCCTGGTGGCTCAGATAAAGCGTCTGTCTACAATGCAGGAGACCTGGGTTCTATCCCTGGGTCGGGAAGATTCCCTGGAGAAGGAAATGGCAACCCACTCTAGTACTCTTGCCTAGAAAATCCCATGGACAGAGGAGCCTGGTGCAGGCTACTGTCCGTGGGGTTGCAAAGAGTCGGACACGACTGAATGACTTCACTTTCACTTTTTTATCTTATTTAATATTCTGTGGTTTTACATATATGGTTATTGAATATATTCAATGTACTTTAAGGGCATAAATTTCATTTATATCTACTAGGGTCCCAGCCATAATGGCTATATTTTGAGCACCAACTGTGTCAAGCACTTGCTTCACATTATCCTTAATCCTCTGAGTCCCACTTTACAGGTGAGGAACCTGAGGCTGAGTGTGGCAACAGTGTTAGAGGGTAATGGAGCCAGATTCCAACTACCTCAGGCAAACTGCAGTGGCTATATTCTTCCCCGTCTGCCCTCTTGTCCATTCATTTATAACTCATGCTTCCAAACAGATGAAAACCTAACAATTTGGTCAAATATCCAAATGTTTCCAAATATCTGTGTTTCATAGATTTTAGTTTATGACACGTTGGGAAGCAAGTCCTTTTCAATGTTTATTTATTCTCTATAGCACCTACATTTAACTGTTCCCTCCCCCAACTAATGGCTCATATCCTTTTTTCCCCTGCTTCAGAATTCACCCCATTACTTCATTGGCTTTCTTCCTTATCATCACAAGACATGCACACTTGGGAAAATCTGCCTTATGATGTGATAATCGCAAGATATTTTCTGAATTGCAAAAGGTTTAAGTAGAGGGGGGTGAGGGCTTGAATCAACTTTATCTCTGGATGAGAAGAATTCTGGTCTGGGGAATTAAATGAAAGCGTTCTGGCCAAGTTTTGAATGCTTATTGAGGAAAAGCCTAATTCACTATCTATAGCAAATTCTCTACATTCTAGACATTTTACCACGGTCTGTAGCCTTTAGGATTCTGTAATTCTGGGGAGGAAAGTGATTATTTCCCAGATCGTGTTATTTTTATGATGAGAATTGGAGACTTTTTAATCTCTGGATAGTTTTCATTGTAATTTATAAACACCTCACTGAATCTTAGGAAAGCTGGCATTTCTAGTTCCATCATGAATGATCACATCTCCCTTCAACATTTCTGCCATCAAAGTAGCTCATTTCCTGATACTTGGGTTTTTCAGCTTCTCACAAAGTCAGACATTGAGGCAGCTATGTGGGGACCTCAATAAAATGATAAATATATAAGATTACAATCCAAGGAAAGGGGAAAACGTTTGTCTCAGTCATTGGCTATTTTGAGTTTTTCAAAACTCCAACTTACAAAATAATTATTTCACCATTGTAGATTTTGTTGTATATGCAATTTAGATTATTTTACTAATTCCTGGTAGCAAATCAGGTCATACTTGCTCTATTGACAATGAAAATAATTTGAATTGAATTCCCTTTGGATTATTTCAGTCATTGCTACCTCTGAATATGATAGGAAGAACGGTAAATGTCAGTCTCTACATTCTTTAGTAGAGCTTTACTGTATTCCACATTTTATATAGTGAGATTTTGCTGTGAAAATACTAGATCTTCGGATGTGAAATGGCTTAGCATTTCTCACACTGCGATTCCAGGGATTCATTTCTGTGCCCAAGATAGGCTCCAGTTCTTCTCCTCAAGATTCCTTCTCAGGGTGTTATCAAACTGGATAGAATCTGTTCCTTGTTCAGAGCATAGCCAAGCACTGGAAATCAGAGCTTATCAGACAAGAATCTCATGCAGGGTTCAGGTAGGAACCAGATGCATGGCATTAACGCTACCGCAGTGAAATCACATCAGCTGCCAGTCAAGGGCCAGCAGGTCAAAGGAGACTGACGACTCTGTGAACTGTAGTGAGTGCCCAGAGCAGGCCATAGAGAACATGGCCACGATTTTGTGGCTTTCAAAATCCGCCCCATTTTTGTATCAGAAGCTCCAGTCATTTCTGGAGACTCACTAAATTCCACGGGCTCACAGATAAAGCTGGATAAATCCACACACTAGCCAGAGCAATTAAGGGAGATTTTGTGATGTGCTCAGTTGAACCAGATTATTAAATTATCGGGAATTTTGTGAGCTGGTTGTTACACACAACAGTTATTAAAAAGTTAAGGTATGCACACATATAATGAAATATATTAAAAAGAAAGTTAATACACAAAGATCATTATTTCCAAGTTTTTACTGGACTTTACTATTATTTATGCGCTTGAGGTTATTTATGTTTATTGTGTTCATCAGGAGAAAACAGTATGTAACGCATGCTTTTCTTCCAGCCCTACATTAAGTGATGACACAGTGTGGTAGCTTGAAACTGACCACAGTGGGAACATTTATGTTACAGAAACTGAAAAATGCTACAAATAGAGCTTGACATATTGTTTTGATGATTGTCCAGATTTCAGATATGATCACTGACAACGTTTTAACAGTTCAGGTTAAATTTAAGCATGCTGTGTCTGTAGTCTTCATTGTAAATAGAGAAAAAAAAAATGAGGAAATGTTCTTCAACTCTTCAGAAACTATTATGTAATTCAGCAAAGAAATTACTCACATTATTGATGACTGAGCGAAGTTCATTATTTCACTTTGGTCTTACTTGTTAGTATAAATGAAAATATCAACCTATATTTGTATTGGAACTGCATTTGTTAACAGCATGGCGCTTTCTTCGCTAAATTGAATAGGAATCAAGCATGCCTTTGTAGCCTGATTTTGTGACACTATATTTGGTGATAGAATTATTAAAAGTGATTATGAATTTTGTAAGAAATAGCAAGTCAAACCACAGTTACAGATGTTTAGAATTAACAAATAGAGTATTATATGTCTCATTATTATTATTTGAGATTGTTTGCCATACATTTTTCATATCACAAAATTTACAGTCAACTTGTGTAAATGTAAAAGTGCACAGTTTTTTCACCTGGAGGGCCTGGTGTTAACCATTTACTAGATAATGGAAGACAATAGAAGCTTTATGACGCGAATCCATAAATCCTCCACAAATTTCTCTTGAGTCCTATTTTTAGGTCCTTGTCATTTCGAGGACGCCTGTGGAACTTTCAAATGGAATGAAAAGTCACATACGCACACACACACATACACTCACGCACACTTGCACCTTGGAATAAAGCTATTACCATGAACCTATTTAATCTTTGAAAATCTAATCAATACTTATATCTGAAATGCACTTAACTATTTCAGAAAACTAAGTCTTTTATGTTAGGCCCATAGAAGAGTGTTTCAAGAATAGTAAAAATTAATGATTATATGAACTTTTTTTTAAATTTCAGCTTCTTTTTTGAGAACCAATTAAGTGCCAGACTCTGTCCACGGAGACTTGGTCCTTGTTCTCTAGGTCAGGCTCAAATGTGTGTTCACAATACGGATCATCCCACTTGAAAGATATTTCTTCCATTCCAAATACATAGGAAAATTAAAAAACCAGTCTCAGTGTCTTAAGGAGAATTGATGTGAATTTGTGAAGACTGATGTTCATCTGAATTTGTTTTCCATAGACTGGTAACACTAAGTCAACACTATTGACCATTGGTTTTGTGTGGTATTCTGTAGCAGGCACATTCCTCAAAACTAATATTTTAATAAATTCTATGATCTAGGTTTTGATATCTCCATTTTACACCAAAATGAGACATTTTACACAAGCGTCTGCCTGCAATGCGGGAGACCTGGGTTTGATCCCTGGGTTGGGAAGATCCCCTGGAGAAGGAAATGGCAACCCACTCCAGTACTCTTGCCTGGAAAATTCCATGGACAGAGGAGCCTTGTAGGCTACAGGGTCGCAAAGAGTCAGACACAACTGAGCGACTTCACTTCGCTTTTGCTGGAGATGGGATTTGAGTTCGGGTCTTCCTGATACAAAAATTCTCTATCTTTTCTGAAAAGGTTTTTACCCTGAGGCCCTCAGAAATAACACAAAACAAATACAAAATATATTCTTTCTTACACCATTCCTGAACACCCACAGAGCCTGGGGAAATGCTTTTCGACAAGTGAGAGGATAAAACCAAGTGACTTCTGGATGACCAGATCCATTTTCTGCCTTAGATAGCACAGCATGAGAAAACAGCCTCCCAGGAATGAGAGCATGGAACAGGAGACAGAGTCTGGAGATCTCTTTTTGGTGGAGAGGAAAGTGGGGAACCATATTTTGATCTTGCTGTTTATTGCTGATAACAACCAAGTGTTTGCCCCACTGATGCCACAGGATACAGTCACTCCCCTCACAGTATGGTCTAATGCAGTTTCTCCTCCGCTCACTCTCCATCAATGTGCTACTTACCAAGCATTAACCCAGTATTTTATATCTCAGTTGTTTAAAGTAAAATGATCAGATAAACCAGGTTGTGTAGTTAGAAAATACACCACACTGAGGTGTGATATAAAAGAATAGAGAATATGTTATTTATAAATACCGATCCAAGATATATATTTTTTTTTTTTTAAAGAAATAAACATCAGGACATGCGATGTCACTGGAAATACTGTCTCCCTGTAGTTGCTTTATATCTCCCTGTATATTGGTCTGGATTTTTTTCTTTATATCTTTTCCACAAAACACACAATTTGGAACCGTGGCTTTGCTGATGAGAAAGGCTGAAACTTGGGACACTTCACTAAAGAAATGCCTGGGAAACTGTTGAATGTAGAAATAGTGTACCCTAGGAAATGAAACAGTAGGATTGTTGGTCTTTTAAATTATGATTATTAATTGATTTAAGTCATCAGTTGGAGGTGATATAAATTACAGTCTATTCGGAAACTTTGGAGAAATACTGAAGAACACAGAAAAGTAATCTGTATGGGTGGGAAAGGATTCTTTCTGGTGAAAGTTGGAAAGCCTGCGGTCACAGGAGCAGATTGAGACATGGGGTGGGGGTGGGGGGGGTCGGAGCAGTCCCTGTAAAAAGGAGCGAATAGAACAGGTTCGAAGTGTCACAGTGAATATTTATATAGGTCAAATGTTAGCAAAATGTTTCTGACAGCCCTGTCAAACACTGCATTGGTGGGCCAAGAGAGGCTGTTTGTGTTCCGAGCACAGTGCTTCTTCACCTTGAAAATGACTAGGGATTAAATCACAGAATTTTCTGAACCCAAAGTTCAGCCACATCCTCTGGCTGCTAGATTGGTGCGATGCGGACTTCTGTGCATAATTAGCAGAAAACAGATAACATTCATTTCTATGGCTGGAGTGAGACAAAACGCACGCTGACAAACTGACATTCACAATAACTGCTTGATTTCCTGGTAGAAGAAAAGGGAACATGTTTCACTTGAGGGAGGTGGTGTTAGATTTGCCAGGAAGAGTAAATAACAAAACCAAACATATCCCATTGTGATTATCATGAGTAGTAATTATAATATCTTGAATGTGTCGGGTAATTTGCAAAGCACTGCTTAATCCAACAGATAAATCACTCGTTTCATGTTATAGGGAACTCTGGGCTGGGGAGGTTGGGGAGATTTTTTCCAAGGTCACTGTCTGGGACTAGAATCTGGATTTACTGCTTCCACGCATTACTGTCCTTTGGCTGAGTGATCAAAGCTTTGGAATCACTATATCTGCTTCTAGATTATAAACTTACCTAACAGTTGCAAGCTGCAGAGCAATTCATTTTAAAACTGCTTCTGATATCAAGCATGGTACAATTATCAGGTAATCTCTTTCAAATAATTGTGGCATATCCTATTTTTCCACAGTAGAAAGCATCCCAAATTAAGATGACAGTGCAAGCCACTCCTGACCCTCAGTTCCTTAACAATAGTTCCTTCACTGCATTTTTTGTTGCGGTCTTGCAGGTAAAGTTTTGCTATTTTGTAAATGAATAAAGCAAGGTGCACAGAGAATGATCCCTATATGCCCAAGAATCATTGGTTTGTCTGATGATTCAGAATAATATTGGTTATTAATCAGTTCAAACAATTGTTTGGATATTTGGGGGATTACATTGCCTGCTAGTTTGACTACTTACTTTAAAACTCTTAAGCATGTACTGTATGTATAATTCTATAGCTTAGTGAGTTTTTGATTAGGCAAACTGAGGAGTGAGACAGCATTTTTTACAAAAATTAAAATTTGCAGTTAAATAGAAAATCATTTACATCAGATTCTACAGCGCATGTCCTCTTTTTCTTCTTAGAGTTTTGGCTTTCTGATTAGTTGGGGAGGTTCTAACAAATTGACTTTATCTCTTAAATACATACGTGTGTTTTTATGACTGGGGAATAAGGATAAATACTAAAAGAGTATTTATTATTATGTAGGATTAGTGATGTTGATATTTTCAGTTAAGCCAAATGAAACTGATGTTTTTATAAGACAAAAATGGTTGGATATTTTCTGTTTCTTCAGCTTCAGCCCACTGATTCTTTATCAGGCTTTTTATCAAGCTTATTCTGTGTCCTTTCACTAGCTTTTGAAACTAATTCCTTTTCAGTGGAAAAGAAAAAGAAAAATCTTACCACTCGTCTATCACTTTGCTTGTTCATCATTACTTTTTTCTAGGTTGAGGAATAGAAGAAAAATTAACAAAAAAGTAAATAAAATACTTCATATCAAAACTTGTCCTGCACCTGGATGCTGCTGTTATCACAGTCGGATGAGTCCTCAACTGCACTTGCTCTGAAAATAGCCACACAAAGCAATAATGTGCATGTAAATGCTTGTCTCTGTACATGTCACTGTTTTTTGCATGTTTCTTCTTACATAAGGAATATTTTTCTTTAAACATGTATTTTGAACACATATATTCTTTTTTCTGTTTAAAGTAGCATTTTTTTAAGAAATTTTGGATAATTCATAAAAGTACAAGAAATCAAATAAAAATTGCCCTTAATCTTAACTCTCCAGAGGCAGTCAGCATTAATATTTTGGTATAATTCTTCCAGAGACAAAGGAAAGAATTGTTTTTAAAAAACCAAATGTAATATGGAGACAATCTCACTTAGAAAATTTGGATAATACTTTACCTATAATTTGTATTCAGCTTTTTACACTTCACAGTATACTGTGAGCATTTCCCACGTCATTAAATACTCTTCAGAGTAACCAGAGTAGATCAGCAATAGTTCATGTAAAACAAGTGAGCAGGCTGCATTAAGAGCCAGCCAGAGCCTTACTAAAGAGCTGATGCTATGAATACCAATCATAGCTTAGTTGCTGTTCCATATGTTAATTTAATTTGACAGAGTAAGAGTCTTTGAAGTCCTAATTCTCTTTTGCATCCAATAAACCAGTTTTTATAGTGCCTGAACTTTTAGACATCAGCCTACAGCTAAACTCTTGTCGGGAAGTTGCCACGAGGTCACATGGAACAATGGCCGGAGGGGGAGGTTCTCTGGAAGTCTTGTGAGAGAGGTGAGGGGGACTGGGAGGGGTCACTGGGGGGGGTCAGTGCCTGTGCGCCAGCATCTTGTAGGCATACAGATGTGTTGCCATTTTACATGAGAGCCCTTGAAGGGTGATATCTACAGAAATGGATTCAGTAGCCCAGCAATATTCATTAATAAATGTTTAAGTACATCTTTGTGTTTCTCTGTGGGCTCCATGGCTTTAAGAGGGAAAAGCTAAGCAGAAGCCTCAGTGGTACGTGGTTTTTGCTTCCCCTCAGATCAGATCAGATTAGTCGCTCAGTTGTGTCCAACTCTTTGCGACCCCATGAATCACAGCACGCCAGGCTTCCCTGTCACTCACCAACTCCCAGAGTTCACTCAGACTCAGGTCCATCGAGTCAGTGATGCCATCCAGCCATCTCATCCTCTGTCGTCCCCTTCTCCTCCTGCCCCCAATCCCTCCCAGCATCAGAGGCTTTTCCAATGAGTCAACTCTTCGCATGAGGTGGCCAAAGTACTGGAGTTTCAGCTTTAGCATCATTCCTTCCAAAGAAATCCCAGGGCTGATCTCCTTCAGAATGGACTGGTTGGATCTCCTTGCAGTCCAAGGGACTCTCAAGAGTCTTTTCCAACACCACAGTTCAAAAGCATCAATTCTTCGGCACTCAGCCTTCTTCACAGTCCAACTCTCACATCCATACATGACCACAGGAAAAACCATAGCCTTGACTAGACGGACCTTTGTTGGTAAAGTAATGTCTCTGCTTTTGAATATGCTGTCTAGGTTGGTCATAACTTTCCTTCCAAGGAGTAAGTGTCTTTTAATTTCATGGCTGCAGTCACCATCTGCAGTGATTTTGGAGCCCACAAAAATAAAGTTTGACACTGTTTCCACTGTTTCCCATCTATTTCCCATGAAGTGGTGGGACTGGATGCCATGATCTTCGTTTTCTGAATGTTGAGCTTTAAGCCAACTTTTTCACTCTCCACTTTCACTTTCATCAAGAGGCTTTTGAGTTCCTCTTCACTTTCTGCCATAAGGGTGGTGTCATCTGCATATCTGAGGTTATTGATATTTCTCCCAGCAATCTTGATTCCAGCTTGTGTTTCTTCCAGTCCAGCGTTTCTCATGATGTACTCTGCATAGAAGTTAAATAAGCAGGGTGACAATATACAGCCTTGACGAACTCCTTTTCCTATTTGGAACCAGTCTGTTGTTCCATGTCCAGTTCTAACTGTTGCTTCCTGACCCGCATACAAATTTCTCAAGAGGCAGGTCAGGTGGTCTGGTATTCCCATCTCTTTCAGAATTTTCCACAGTTTATTGTGGTCCACACATTCAAAGGCTTTGGCATAGTCAATAAAGCAGAAATAGATGTTTTTCTGGAACTCTCTTGCTTTTTCCATGATCCAGTGGATGTTGGCAATTTGATCTCTGGTTCCTCTGCCTTTTTTAAAACCAGCTTGAACATCTGGAAGTTCACGGTTCATGTATTGTTGAAGCCTGGCTTGGAGAATTTTGAGTGTTACTTTACTAGCATGTGAGATGAGTGCAATTGTGCAGTAGTTTGAGCATTCTTTGGTATTGCCTTTCTTTGGGATTGGAATGAAAACTGACCTTTTCCAGTCCTGTGGCCACTGCTGAGTTTTCCAAATTTGCTGGCATATTTTGTGCAGCACTTTGACAGCATCATCTTTCAGGATTTCGAATAGCTCAAAAAGGAGATTCTGGAGTCTTCCCCACCCTCAACATTTAGAATTCAAACTGTCGCAGAATGTTGGGGGCGGGGATATCTTTGTTTTCACGCTGATCAGAATTGGTGGTACTGGTCAGAGCGGTGGAGGCCATTAAAGAGGAGGATCCAAATGAAAGAGGTTAAAAATAAATGATGCTGAACACTAAGTCCTATGGGGGAAGGATTTTGAGTTTTCTTTTGTTATTCTTTAGATTGTAAGTTCTTTGAGGGCAGAATAGCATGCCTATAAGGTTTTATATGCTTAGGAGCTGCTGTGAGAGTCTTAGTAGTCATTCTAGTCATGCTCGTTCTCAGTTGCTAAATCATCTCCAACTCTTTTTGCCCCCATGGACTGTAGCCCACCAGACTCCTCGGCCCATGGGATTTCCCAGGCAAGAACACTGGAGTGGGTTGCCATTTCCTTCTCCAGTGGATCTTCCTGACCCAAGGGTCAAACATGGGTCTCTTGCATTGCTGGCGAATTCTTTACCACTGAGAGCCACCGGGAAGCCCTAGTCATACTAGAGGCTCACCATTAAATATAGTGATATAATTGCTACAAGCATTAAAGATCAGTACCTTTTTAAGCTGGGTTTCATTCACAATCACTGCTCATCTACAACGTGCCACACCCATGCCACGTAAGCAACTTGTTCCCGTATTGAATGGGCAGTCTCTGAGGCTGAAGACGATGGAAACCAAGCATGTGAACTGTTCACTTCAATGAAGTCCTCTGGTGGAGTCTTGTGCTGAGTGTTCTGGGCCTCTCAGCATTTGTGTAATGTTAGATCACTCAACGATTAACGAGCAGGAGGGAAAATGATGGAGAGATTCAAAGAGGAGTCTGTGCCCCTCTTTGGAAGCACCTGGAAGGCCTGTCCTTTGGGGAGTTCTTGGTTAATGACAGCAGTTTGGGAATAGGGAGCTGAAAGATAGAGTGGCCCCTGGGGAGATACACAAGCCAACATTTAGGGAAATTGGTCATTAACGGGAAATTATTGGACAAGCGCTTAATTTTTCCAGTAGGGATGTTTCTAGGTAACAATCCTGTTGTGGCTAAGTGGTTCTGGGACGTGGTAGACATGGGATTAGGCAGCTGCACTGGAGAGCCATGATGTCATTGGGTTTCCGACATCATTTCCAGCCCTCCTACTGCGCCTGAGTGGTATGGACTACCGCTGTGACCTAAGTTCCATTTTGGCATTCCCTTGCAGCTTCTACCACGGCTTGTCAGTCTTTACAAATGTAGCTTGACTGCCTCTTGACACTAAATTTCTCAGTTTTTACTCCTTTAAATTAAATGGACACTGTGTCTGTCTTAATCCTGTTTGTACTGATACGACACAGTCCCACAGACTGGGTCGATTATAAACATCAGACATTTCTTTCTCACAGATCCAGAGGTTGGAAGTCTCAGATCAGGGTGCCAGTGTGGTTGGGTGAGAGCCCTCTGTGTATTCCTGTGGTGGAAGAGGCAAGCCAAATCTGGGGCCTCTTTTATTTTTTATTGATTTACATTTTAAATTTATTTGACTGTGTCACATCTTAGTTGCAGCACACAGAATCTTCGGTGCAGTGCACCAACTCTCTAGTTGCAGCTCCCAGGTTCTCTACTTGTGGTGCTCAGGCTTAGTTGCTTCATAGCCAATCGGATCTTAGTTCCCCAATCAGGGATTGAACCCACATCCTGCATTACAAGGTGGATTCTTAACCACTGGACCACCAGGCAAGTCCCTGGGGCCTCTAAGCACTAATTCCTGAGGGCTCTGCTCATGACCTACTCACCTCACAAAGGCCTCCCTCCTAAAACCATTACTCTGAGGGTTAGGATTTCAGTATATGTATTTGGGGACACACATTCAGACCATAGCGATAACTATATAGTCTTAAGATTAAGCATTTAGAAGAAACTACATTCTCTCCTTGTGGAGGAGAAAGGTCAGTTAGACAATCAAGTTGACCAAGAATTTGACTAAGACTTGGTATAAATACATTGTGAGATCTTACCTGATTTTTATGATGAATTATGGTCGGGTATAAAAGGCACTCTGACTTGCTCATGCCTGACTTTGAAACAGTCTTTGCATACCAATGACAGCTATATATGACCTGGCCTTCCTCACCCTGCTCAAGAACAGGCCCAGAAAACTGTTGGCCTGGGCTATGAACTCATCCTCTCAACTTGGGTTATCTCACACATCATTGTAGTTTTGTTCTTAAGTCTGTTCTATTCTGTGTAACTTCTTGCTCATATATTCCTATACTTGTCTTGTTAAAGTCTTATTCTCTTGGCTTCTACATATTTCCCTACTCCACATCTCTTCTTTCCTGTCCATTGTCCTCTTTACTCTTTCCCTCTTTGCATTTGCACTGTGAGGTGACTCTGATCTCCATTGTTTCTGGGAAGTGGCATTAGATGGTCTTCTCTTGGCTCATCCACAGCTTTTCCTACAGCTCAGGGTCACTACATGCAGTTGTTTGATTATGCATCTGTCTCTGCCTTGAAGAGACTTTCATCTTTAGCAGTTCCCTTGGCATCTTATGGGAACTTAATAAATGCTCCCGTTTTTACCCACCATAATTTCAGTAAGAAAGTTTATTCTGCTTTCCAGATAGTCGATTTACAAACAGACTTGTGAAACTCAACTGTTGTGTAGGTTGAGGACTTCCTGCATTGTGGTCAAACTACAGCAAAAGGCTTTTTGTTACAGAACTGTAATCTTGATGTACTTTGGCCCCACCTGAATTCCACTGTAATTGCCTTTACAACATATATCCTGCCATCATCTTAAAAAGGTTTAGTTCTGAACACATCCGCTGGCAGAGGATTTGTTTTGCTTTTCTTTTCTAGGAAACTGTAGCTTAGCAAACTATTAGACTGTCTGACTTTAATTTTTCTTACTTTTAACCATTGATTAATTTTTTTTAAATGTGAATAGATTAGCTTTGTTTGTGTATTGTAGTCAATAATTACATGTTAGCAGTTTAATAATTTTAATAGCAGAGAGTACATCTAAGTCTCCTAGTATTTGTTTGCATGTAAACCCTGTACCTAAGAGCTGCACTACTTTCAAAAGAGCACATCAAAGTAATTGTTTTGCCTGGCGCCTGTACAAATTTCTGCTGGGACCTGTCCCATTTAATATAAATTATATTACCTGTGGAATTTAAGAGGATGTAAGGTGTAACATGCCCAGCAGGCAAGAAATTTAAACTATGGATTGCCTTAAAAAAAAACAAAAACTTTTGTTTGTTCCTGTAATATGGGATACTTAGCATCCCTAATTTCTGTTTAATCTTTTTATAAGCATATCTTGAATTTTGCATTCATGTGGAAAACAAGTTCAAAAATCCTTTTATTTTCTCAGGTTAACTTGAAAATGATAACTGTCTAAAGCCAGTGGCACTGAAGCTGTGCCTGACTTGGTGATCTAGGGAAGAGATGCCGTTATCTGAATACGCCTATTTAGAAACAGCCCCTGCCCTACCAAAAAAATGAATAATGATGAAATTAGGAGCCCTAGACCTAACTTAACCAAATCACCATGCTTCAAGCCTGATGTCATGTCTCTATTTTGCCTACATAGACATGAATTTAGGAGTAGAACATCCATGGGCAGGGTTATGGAAACATAAACCCCATATTCATAAATCCATTGCATATAATTTTATACTCTGCTTACAGGACCAAGATGTTAGACTACACCACGTGGCAGGAACATGTACCCACCCAGATATGCCAGTAGAGCGCTCTGCTCTTCCTGTTACATTCACATCTTCACTGACTCCCTGACTGGCCTCTCTGGTGTCCTGTGGTCAGCCCTGTGGGACCATTTGGTCCTAATATGTGAGACTGTGTGCATGTGTGCTAAGTCACTTCAGTCCTGTCCTAATCTCTGCAACTGCATGGACTGTAGCTTACCAGATTTCTCTGTCTATGGGATTTTTCAGGCAAGAATACTGGAGTGGACTGCCATTTTCCTCCTTCAGGGGATCTTCCCAACCCAGAGATCGAACCCATGTCTCTTATGCCCCCTGCGTTGGCAGGTGGGTTCTTTACCACTAGCACGACCTGGGAAGCCCAGGATGTGAGATTGCTGTATGCATATTGTCTTGGATGTTGAATGTGTAGAAGAAACACTTTCACTAGAACAAAAAAAGAAGAGATGGGTTAAAGTTAATAGTACAAAAGAGGATATACCGAGAAGATGTAGAGAGGCAGAAAGGAGAGAGAAAAACAGAGAAAGAAGGAGGAAGAGAAGATTAGAGAAGCTAAGAGCAAAGCTCTAAAGATTGGCTCCTAGCGCCTCCCTTTTTTGCGCCCCAGATGGTTCTTACATTCAGTCATACTCAGCTCACAGTCTGGCCTTGAGCACTTATCCGTGGGATACCACAGCTGAAAAAATGCTCCTTTCCTGCCCCCAGGGGGAGGAGGGGGCTCTGTGTAATCTCTTAATTCAGTCATTGTCTTACCATTCACATAAAACGGATCTCCATTACTAGGAAGAGCTACTTTCTTCCAATCTTTTTCTTTTTTGTCCAGTAATCCACGTATTCTTTCTAGATGTCAGATATTACAATTATGAACAATAGTTACCACTTACTTAAGTACTGTGTTAAATCTTTTATATCTTACTTAACAATCTTGATATCTTACTCAGTCTTTACTCCTGTAAAATAGATACTGTCATTGCAACTTAATGATTACTCAGTAAGATAGGCATGGATATAAACACGTGTATTGATAATTCTACATAAAGCCTGTTGTTTTTCCTTTGTAGCTATATGCTTCTGTCTCTGCCCCTCTTCTGCAGACACTGATTTTCCATGGCTGTCTTCAGATAGGAACATGGGGTGCTGGATCCTGGGACACTTTTTTACAGTTCCCTCCTTTTTTCCTTTTTACAGTAGTTCCTTATGAGTTCTCAGAACACTTTCCAACTCAAACAGAAATGTACACCTCCATTTCTTTTGATTTTCTTACATGCTTCCCCTTTCCTTAACAAAAAAAAACTAAGTGCCCTTTGTTCCATGAGTTGACTGAATTCAGAAGGCAAAATCAATTCAAGTTTTGAACTGTATAGACTTGAACAACTAGCAGTTAGTAGTCACTGAACGTCACTGGTTAAGAGATCTGATTTTCCGTCTTTTGTTTATCCCACTGAAGTTTATTCCGTACGATCCCCCCGCCAGACTGTGCAACCATGGATCCTTATGAATAATAACCTTATAAATAATAGCATCAAGAAACAAGGCTTCAGAAGTATGCAGATATTGTGTACTTAGTCTCTCAGTTGTGTCGGACTCTTTGCGACCCCATGAACTGTAGCCCGCCAGGCTCCTCTTGTCCATGGGTTTCTCCAGGCAAGAATACTGGAGTGGGTTGTCATGCCCTCCTCCAGGGGATCATCTCCACCCAGGGATCAAACCCAGGTCTCCCACATTGCAGGCAGATTCTTCACCATCTGAGCCACCAGGGAATGACACCAATTACAGACATTGGCTAGTCCTAAAAGCTGATGTATATCTAATAGAAACTCAACTCTTTATTTCAACATAAGACTCTACGATCTTGGAAGACTCCAGACCACTTGGAATACTATGATAAGTTATATTAACAAGTTTAAGGCATGAGCAAGTTTAGAAAATGCCTCTGTGCTCAAATGTTGAGTCTGGGAAAGAGCTGGGTTTTGTTGTTCGAAAAACGGATATTCAAAGCTTGGAATAGCAGACACACTATCACTTGACTCTAAAGTCAGTTTTAGATGAAAGGAGAGCTTAATAATGGGGCTGGCTGTTGGGAGGATCAGGCTTCTAAAAACCTTAATATGCTTTCAGCCTTTCCCGGAAGCAGGTGACTGAGTAGTTACTGTCCACATCGTCTGCTCCGCAGAGCAGCTTCTCTATTGGCACACTGCTTGGCAGAGCTCCAAGGAAAGCTGTGTGATGACAGTGAGATTAGGACGCAGGAAGCAGGGCTGGGTGAGAGGCTCTAAGTTGTCTCTTTCTCTGTAGCATGGTCAGTTCCACCAGCACATCTTATGCCTAATGCTGAACCTCCTAATGAGCACTGGGTCATTTGAATTTTCATGATATCAGACGGTTTCACTTGAGACCTTTTCCGTCTGTCATACTTGTAGTATGTGGATCCCTTATGCTGTAGCTTCTCCGTCTTCCTTAAAACCCAGGGCATCTTTATAGAAATAACACCGTACATGGTGAAGGCTCCGTCTTGCTAAATATCCAAGACATGGGATCACATTGAGCTCTTTATTTATCAGTGATTTCATGCTTGAAATTGTTTTACAAGCATGTCCCAATGGGAATGAGGCTATATTATGGTAGCATCTCTATGCCAAATTCTGTTCTCTGTGGATCTGGGTATATTTCCAGTAATAGATACTATGTTATATGAAGTATCTAGTATAAATCAGGGCTTCAGACCATGCTTCCTGACTTAGAAACCATAGCTCTCTTCAAATTCATTATCTATAACTATGTTTTCTTCCCATTAGCTTTCCTGTTTATCTTCTCTTTATAATCTCAAAACAATAATTGCAATTCTTATTAGCACATTTCCCAAAATAATTCTTAAATAATAAATATTTTTAAATTTCTCCATATTATTTTGGTAAACTAAACAATGAAAACTTTTCTAAATGTTAACGTGAACTTGACGTATTTTTTATATTTTGTTATTTACTTCTCCAGAGAACATACTATGAAATTTTTCAGAGCTGCGATAAAACAAAAATGATGACCTCCTCTGTTTTAATTTTGAATAAATGGGTGAATAAACACATGGAAAGAATGTTCTCTGGGTTCCAACTTCAGGTTGGACTTCCAGCAACATAGAGAACAAAAGCTTAGGGACTGCCTTGGCAGTCCAGTAGATAAGACTCCGAGCTTCCGGTGTAGGGGCACAGGTTGGATCCTTGGTTGTGGAACTAGGATCCCACATACCACGCAGTGTATGGTGGGATTCCTTTCTCCTTTTCAAAGAAAAAAAGAGAAGAACAAAACCTTAATGCTTCCCATTCTCTAGAACCATGAGGAATCTGGTTTCCTCAACATGTCTGTAGAAGGACGTGGGTATCCAAGACACATGAGTCCTTTTTATTGTTCTCTGAATCTGACACTTAAAACACTTTGCAGCAATTCTCCTGCCACCCTTGCAAGCAATCTCTAGAGTTTACAAGTGATTTACATCAAAGTTAAGGGAACAGCCTGAGGTGGTATAGTTGACAGCCAGCCCTCAGAATGTGGTTGAAAATGCAGGTTAAGATTCTGGAAAGAATCCTGGATCGGGGGTTCATTCAGAGACTTAAAGTCGAGTCTTAGCTCTGTCGGTTATAAACTAGATAAGTCCCTTAACCCTCTGGGCCACAGTTTTCACAACTCAAAAAATAAAAATTGTCATAGAATGATAAAGCCTAATAGACTTGAATTTGAAAAGTAAGTGGAGCATTCTGTTTTCTAAAATGAGATTACTATTGCGTGTGTGCTAAGTCCCTTCTGCTGCTGCTGCTGCTAAGTCGCTTCAGTCGTGTCCAACTCTGTGCGACCCCATAGACGGTAGCTCACCAGGCTCCCCCGGCCCTGGGATTCTCCAGGCAAGAACACTGGAGTGGGTTGCCATTTCCTTCTCCAATGCATGAAAGTGAAAAGTGAAAGTGAAGTCGCTCAATCGTGTCCAACTCTTAGCGACCCCATGGACTGCAGCCTACCAGGCTCCTCCGTCCATGGGATTTTCCAGGCAAGAGTACTGGAATGGGGTGCCATTGCCAGTCCCTTCAGTTGTGTCCAACTCTGTGCAACCCTATGGACTGTAGCCCTCCAGGCTCTTCTGTCCATGGGATTCTCCAGGCAAGAATACTAGAGTGGGTTGCTATTTCCTCCTCCAGGGGATCTTCGCAACCCTGGAATCGAAACCTTGTCTTTTACATCTCTTACATTGGCAGGGGGGTTCTTTACCACTAGCACCGCCACTGAGTGAGTGAAGTTGCTCAGTCGTGTCCAGCTCTTTGTGACCCCATGGACTGTAGCCTGCCAGGCTCCTCCATCCATGGGATTCTCCAGACAAGAATACTGGAGTGGGTTGCCATTTCCTTCTCCAGGAGATCTTCCCGACCCAGGGATTGAACCGGGATCTCCCGCATTGTAGGCAGATGTTTTACCATCTGAGCCACCAGGTAAGTCCCATTAGATCCATTTAAATATAAAGTTAAAAAAAAAAAAAAAGAATAAGCTGCTTTGAGGATTGCCAAAGCCCCTAATGTGGTCATTTAGCACTTATGTATTTCTACTCTGAGGCAGGACCACACTTAAATTCTTCCATTCACATTAAAACCTATATTGCTTGAAACACTTTCAGAGAAGGGGAGACTATAGGACATGGTTCCACAAAGACCTTATTGAAACTAAAGTGTTTTCACTATTTGTCAGCATGATTGTTTTGTTTTCTGTTTGTTCTACATCCAATATTTCTTCCTCCATTCCTTCTACCATTTTGTGCTGTTTTGTAGCATGCTAAAGTTGGCTTAAAGCTCAACGTTCAGAAAACTAAGATCATGGCATCTGGTCCCATCATTTCATGGGAAATAGACGGGGAAACAGGGAAACAGTGTCAGACTTTATTTTGGGGGGCTCCAAAATCACTGCAGATGGTGATTGCAGCCATGAAATTAAAAGACGCTTACTCCTTGGAAGGAAAGTTATGACCAACCTAGATAGCATATTCAAAAGCAGAGACATTACTTTGCCAACAAAGGTCCGTCTAGTCAAGGCTATGGTTTTTCCAATGGTCGTGTATGGATGTGAGAATTGGACTGTGAAGAAGGCTGAGCGCCGAAGAATTGATGCTTTTGAACTGTGGTGTTGGAGAAGACTCTTGAGAGTCCCTTGGACTGCAAGGAGATCCAACCAGTCCATCCTAAAAGAGATCAGTTCTGGGTGTTCATTGGAAGGACTGATGCTAAAGCTGAAACTCCAATACTTTGGCCACCTCATGAGAAGAGTTGACTGACTCATTGGAAAAGACCCTGATGCTGGGAGGGATTGGGGGCAGGAGGAGAAGGGGACGACAGAGGATAAGATGGCTGGATGACATCACTGACTCGATGGACATGAGTTTGAGTGAACTCTGGGAGTTGGTGATGGACAGGGAGGCCTGGCGTGCTGTGATTCATGGGGTCGCAAAGAGTCGGACACGACTTAGCAACTGAACTGAACTGAACTGATTCAGTGGCAGCTTTTCTTCTCTTCCTTCTCCCTGGTGAGTTCCTTCAATGGTTTCCTTTATTTTAAGCAAACCTCACTTTTCATCTTCTCCCTGGAGTCAGTCATCTTGACTTCTGCACAGGAAGAAGATTCCACAGTGTTCCTTAGCTACTAAACTCCATTACATGCAACCATCTGAGAAGGAAACTTTCCTTTGTGTTGCAGTGGAAGCCCATTTCCTATTCTTATTTCTTCAGAGTAAGTTTCAAAGGAGCTGACTACCATCCTTTAGGTCCACCCTTCCTAGACGTTACTTCAGTAAAGTGATCTCACTTTTCAGTGTTTTTTGTCAAGCATGAGTTCTAGAGCTTCCTTTCACTTTTTCTCATCAGGTATATTGTTCAGCCTTTTAGTAAGTATCGTGGTGTGATTGAAAGAATATGGGCTTTGGGACTTCCCTGGTGGTCCAGAGGTTAAGAGTCTTGCCTTGCAATGCAGGAGATGTGGGCTCCACCCCTGGTCAGGGACCTCAGATCCTACATGCCACAGGGCAACTAAGCCCACGTGCCACAACTAAGACCCAATGCAGCCAAATAAATGTTTAAAAAGAAGAGAAAGAATATGGGCTTTGTAGTTAGACCTGGGTTTGAATCTGGGCCATGTGACTTGGAGCGCCTACCTTGTCTGAACTGCAGTTTTCTCATTTATCAAGAGGGTTAACGGGCCTGTGTTACACAATGCCTGTCAGAATTGATGATGCAAATAATGTTTCTAGTGTATAATCAGTCCTCTGATAAATATGAGTTCCCTTTCCCTGTGACTCTTCTCTACATCAGTACACTTATTTCCTACTACTTTGGAGCCTGGGATTAAATAGAATTTGAAATAATTCTACTTATTCATCCCCCACGACATTCATTTTCCTCCCATTATACTGTTTCATCACTAGATTTCCTCCGAGGTATTCATGCCATTTCCATATGCCCTTTGATACTGTGTCCACATGGACAATTACATCCAAGAATCAGCTCTGAAAAGAGAACATCCCAAGGAAACAATACCCTCAAAAGTGACTGAATTGGCATTTTTGTCATTCAGTTGCTCAGTCGTGTCCAACTCTTTGCGACCTCATGGACTGCAGCACGCCAGGCTTCCCTGTCCTTCGCCATCTCCCGGAGCTTGCGCAAACTTACCTCCATTGAGTTGGTGATGCCATCCAACCTTCCTGTCCTCTGTCACCCCCTTCTCCTCCTGCCTTTAATCTGTTGGAGGAGTCTAGGCTAGCTCTTGACTTCATTTCACCTTGAAGAGTTTCCCAGGTTGGCTCTATGTGGCTTCTTGGCAGCCCTCTCCAACACAGGGCCTGTCAGATGTCCTTCAGCTCATTTCAGAACTGAGTTACTCATTCCTGGGTTTCCACCTGAGGTCTGGATGAATCCCAGGATGCAGTTTCACGGCTGATCCGTGTGGTCCTTGTGCAGATTATGAAAAGGCATCCGTTCTCAGCAGGTGCAACAACGCCATGCCTGGAAGCATGGCCTGAGGGGTGGAGGGCAGACTGAACTTTGGGCACACTAGTACAGATTTAACCTTTTTGTCGAAACCAGAGTGCTGGCTCTCGTGTGGCTTAGTGTCAGAGGGCAGATGCTCACGACATACTGGCTTTGTCTCTTTGATGTCATCCAACATTAACCTTCCTTTCTCATTCCATTGGCCTTCCTCTTTTCCTATAGCTATTATTCTTGATACAGTGTATAATAACATTTCATTCCCTGCTTCAGATTTGCCCCAGTTACTTCTACTGGTTCTAGCTGCTTCTTTACATGCACTTTTGAATACCTGCGCGGCCTTTACTTCATGTGGAGTTACTCTTTGTGTTTAAATCATAGGCAGTTTGGGATTAAGCCAAGTAGATGTTCCTAACATTTTCAACACTCTATTCATCAGTTCAGTTCAGTTCAGTTGCTCAGTTGTGTCCGACTCTTTGCAACCCCATGAATCGCAGCACGCCAGGCCTCCCTGTCCATCACCAACTCCCAGAGTTCACTCAGACTCACGTCCATTGAGTCAGTGATGCCATCCAGCCATCTCATCCTCTGTCGTCCCCTTCTCCTCCTGCCCCCAATCCCTCCCAGCATCAGGGTCTTTTCCAATGAGTCAACTCTTCGCATGATTCTTTTTAAAAGCAAATTGGTGAAATCAATATAGTTCATTCCTTTCAGTGTTGCTTCTGCCTCTTCTCCATTCCTCTTCTGGAGAGGACTGTTATGAGCATCTAAAATGGCCTAAACCAAATTAATGGGAAGGCAAAGAGGAGGGCTCACCAAGAGACTTCATAATCCACACACTGGTAACTTTCACAGGAATGGGAGTTCAGAGGTTCTGAGAGGAGTCCTCTGTTCTCTCCCTTAGCAGGAAAGAAGATCCTTTTCCGTCAAGTTTACACCTTTGTGTAAGTGCTGCATAGAACAGTAAGGAGATGCAGTAAACGATTAAATTTTCCAAAGTTTACTCAAACCAGTTCTGGTGAAGTTATAAGTCTCAGCCAGCTTGTTCTCATATCCAGTAACTATTGGTTCTTTTTAAATTCATCTCAAGAAGGTAGAAGAAAACTTTAGTTTTCTTCAAAAAGGGGGGGATCAAATTAAGAAATGAGAAACCAGAGACACACTTTACTGACAGCTTGATGTACTGTACTGCAGATAAGTCCTGTGATGGATATGCTTGGGAATGCCATTATTAAATTTGCCTTGCCTTCATCTTTCTTCATTTATTTCTAACATGCCTGTTTGGCCAGTGCTTGCCTGGGAACATAACAATAAAACCACCATTAAGTTAAGTAAATAGAAAAATCTAATAGATATTCATATACCTTCAGCTGGAAGCATTTCTGTCATGCTCTGTAAATCACCAGAAAACATGGGATAGAAACCATTCCTGATCTGTTTTAGGCTGTACAGAGTACCCTGAGAAGTTTGCCTGTTTATTACTTCTCCAAGTGTGTTAATACATACATATTTTTACTTTGAGATAGTTAAGGTCTGGAATAGTTCTTTGGTGGGGAAAATGGTGAGAGATGGGATCTGAGGAAATACTACAGAAAAAGAGTTAGTAGCACTCAGTAGAAGACTTGAGGGAAGAGAGCTGGGCAGAGGAGACCATGAATGCAGAGCAGGCTGCTGGAAGATAGATCTGAGGAGCTGGGGACACCACTGCTTTTCTTGCTGATGGGAAGGTGGCCAGCAGCCAGGCTTTGGGAAAAGAGATCATGCAGTCTGGTTTTTACATGTTGGCTTTAGATAGCCATGAACTTTCTAGTCTGTGTATTTTGTATTCATTGGGAAATAAGGGACTAAAGAGAAAGTGAAAGGTGAGGGCCAGAGATGGAGATCTGGGGCTCCTCTGAGTATAGGTCCTAATTGCAGCCATGTGGGTGCTCAAGGGAGTGAGCAGAGAAGAAAGAGAAGACCCAGGAACCCTGGGGCTGAACTCTGGGGGCACTAAGTAATTCTGGGTAGAGGGAGGAGGTGGGAGTCAGGGAAGAAAGAAGAAGCAAGTGGAGATATTTGAGAGTCCCATGGCCTGGATCCTATGCTGCTGACTCCACGAGGAGGTTGGGAAGTCTACTCTGGAAGTTGACTAGTTGACTGGACCCCTAGAACTGGGACACTGGTAAGAAGCTCAGTCAAGTGCCTCGGTGTTTGATGGCTCATAAATGGGATGAACAAAAGCTCAGACTGCTGGAAGAGGCAAACTTGGGGCAGAATCTGAGTCTGATCATCTTGAGTGAATAAGGGAGTGAGTGAACAAATGAATCAGTCAAAGAAACAGATACAAGTAATCATGGGTTTTTCCCCATAAAAGAAGATAATAGCATAGTACTCAACAGTGCCTATAAAGTCACTGACAGGCCTAACACATAGACAGGCAGAAGGGAGGAGAGGAGTTGAGAAAAGAGAGGTATCACCGAGGAGAAGAGAAGACATGGGTGGTGAGCAGAGACGACCAGGGGATTCCTGGAGTGTGAAGTTGGAGAGGTCAACAACTTAAATGTAGGGATTTGGCCTTTAATTTTTATCTCTAGCTGTTTCCCAAACATTCATCTTGTCCCTCGGATGGAAATTTAAGCCTCTTGGCAGAGATAGAAACTTCTTTTGTCTATCTGTCTGGTACCTAATACAGTATATTTATTCTACACTTAATGACGGATTGAAAGAAAGGCACATTTTCAGTCATTCCTACAAGTGTGTAATTATTGAGAAATTTAATCAAGGGAAACCCTTTTTTGAAGTATAGTTGATTTACAATGTTGTGTTAGTTTCAGGTGTACAGCAAAGGGATTTAGTTTTATATATGTGTGTGTATATATATTGGAGAAGGCAATGGCACCCCACTCCAGCACTCTTGCCTGGAAAATCCCATGGATGGAGGAGCCTGGTGGGCCGCAGTCCATGGGGTCACTAAGAGTCAGACACGACTGAGCTTTTTTTTTTTTTTTTTCTCTCTCTCTCTCTTTTTCACATTCTTTTCCTTTGTGTTAAGTCACTTCAGTCATGTCTGACTCTTTGTGACTCTATAAACCATAGCTGGCCAGGTTCTTCTGTCCATGGGATTCTCCAGGCAAGAATACTGGAGTGGGTTGCCGTGCCTCCTTCAGGGGATCTTCCCGACCCAGAGATTGAACTCACGTCTCTTATGTCTCTTGCATTGGTGGACAGGTTCTTTACCACTAATGCCACCTGGGAAGCCCCTTTTCCCTTGTAGGTTATGATGAAATATTGAGTATAGTTGTCTGTGCTATACAGTAGGTCTTTGTCTGTTATCTATTTTACACATGAAACCTCCAATTCTGATAAACTAAAACGCCCCTTCTCCATTCACAGTTGACTTTTTAACTTGGATTTTCTAAACCATTTACTCCAACTTCTTCCTCTAAAAGAATGTACATTGCTTGTGAAATGACCTTCCGAGCCCACCATACAAGCTTCCTTCTGAATCTTAGAAAAATGGGGACACACCTGCCTAAAGGATTTGAAATATGCTTCTCTCCTCCCTCATTCCAATTTTTGTTCTGTTTCCATAAGAATAACTCTAAGCATTTGCAGATGAATTTTAAAGACTGTGTTGTTCTGGAGGGAAATGAAGTGTCCATGTAAGTCTGTGATAGGAAGACTTACAAAGAGAGCTCAGGCATGTTGAGGTGGAGTGTACACGTGGGAAACATAAGCAGGGGCTGGTGAGAAAATTCGGTGGAGGTGGTTAATTAATTTTGAACCTGGGAAATGCCTCCGTAGTTAGTCCACAAGATCTCCTTTAAAGAATCCCAACACCTGGAAAACATCAGCTTTTTAATTTTCTACCAATTTGTGTGCAGCAAGGATCTGAATGAGAAAGTGGGTTTGAAAGCATCAAAAATGTGGTTTTCTTATCATTCAAAAATATCTGCATATATTTTTCTCAAACTTAAAAAAAAAAGAAATAAAATTTGCCTTTTGGTGGAGATCAAGATGAAAGTGTTGACAAATATCAGAAGGCTGGAGAGTCTAGAAATAGTCTTGGGAATGGCATCTGTATGTAACTTGAGAGTGCTGTATCACCAGTGCTCCTATAAGGCCAAAGAAGAGACTGTTGAAAAATGCTCTGATGTTACATTTTTTATTAAATCTGTAAGGGTTGTTGGCACTTATTTCCTGGAAGTCATTCTGGCTTTTTGGGGTGATGTCGGTGATACTGTGGAGCAAGAAATACCAGTGGGTCAACCGTAACAAAGTGCCTCTAGATGTAAAAAAGTGTAGAACTACTATATGACCCAGCAATTCCACTTCTGAGGATATATCTGGAAAAAATGAAAACACTGCTTTGAAAAGATACATGCACCCCAGTGTTCATAGGAGCACTTACAATAGCCAAAATATGGAAGCAATCCGAGTGTCTATCAACAGAGGAATGGATAAAGAAGATGTGATGTATATATAGAGATACACACACACACACACACACACACACAGTGGAATACTATTCAACCATTAAAAAGAATGAAAATTTGTCATTTGAAGCAACGTAGATGGACATGGAGGGTATTATGCTAAGTGAAATAAATCAGACAAAGACACATGGTATCACTTACATGTGGAATCTAAAAAATACAATAAGCTAGTGAATAAAACAAAAAAGAGTTAAACTCAAAGATATGGAGAAGAAACTGATGGTTACCAGTGAAGACGGGAGAGGAGAGATGCAAGGTAGGGGTAGGGGTTTTTTTAAAGGGTTATTATGGGATTGTATGAAATCATGTGTGAAACTTTTGAAAATTATGAGTACCTCAGAATTTAAAGAATCTTTCACTTTAAAAAAAATGTGTCTGTAGCAGGGAAGGGGTACTGCTCTGGTAAATCTCTCAGGATAAGAAAGAAAAAGGAGGTCTAGACAGTCTTGGTTCATCTGATAGAACGTTCCCACAGAAAATGGATGAATATCAGATAAGAACGTTTATCAAACCTCATGAATTTTACAGCCCACATCTCTGTGGGAACAGCATGCAGTGCAGACTTGCTAAATCCCAAACATGGAAGACAGACAGCACTATAAAAATATAGACTGGTGCCCTGAGAAGAACAATAGCCAGTCTTCGTTAGTCACAAAGATATGAACACTCGGGGTTGTGGTATGCTTGTTAAGTGACACGTAAGACAGTATGACTAATGAAAGTACAGTAGTAGCCCGTGGACTCCTGGCCCCAAAGGAAGTTCAGGTAAATTAGGCTAGATATCAGATAAGAAGATGGTAGTGGTCCACATATTGGAAAGCCAAATATGTGCCGATCCGCTTTTCTATTTCCACTTTTGTCAGACTTTCTTAAGACTGGAGGAGTCTTGAGCTGCACTGCAAGAGACAGGTGCCTATAGTCAGTTAATTCCCAGCTTTGGAAGCAAGAGGAAGTTGACAGCTCTGGAGGTGCTTTCATGGATAAGGGCAGGCATCTTGAGTGCCGAACTTTGCAGGTGAAATAAAATGTACAAAACAGAAACTAAACATGATATCAAAAGCTAATGCAATAATTCTTCCACATTTATGTGAATTAGCTGTTTTTCCAATCCTGGAAAGACAGAGACCAATGTGGAAGGGTGTGACATGTTTTATTACTTTACATTAAATTGATGAGAATTAAAATGTCTGAGACTTCATCAACACCAGTGAAAGACATGCCGTAAAATCAGATAAGTGCTGGAATATGTATATAAATGACAACATAGGACCAAACATTCTCATCAGGTGGTGTTCAGATCTGCTCTGTTTATTTATGGCCTTATTTAACATGACCCTGTTTTACTTCAATCAGCTGTAAAAGGAACACGATGGACCTCAGACAACCTGAGTTTTCTGTGACCAGAGGTGGTCTGTGAGATCCATGATTCTGAGTGGTTTGCCATTTTTCTTAGGCACAGAGTTAAAGTCTGGCTCCTGGAAGCTGGTGTTTGGGAGAAAACCACTCAGTTTATGGATGAAGGGAGCCAATACATCGCCAACAGCTCCATGGCAATGCAACCTGGTTATTCCCTAATTGGGGTTTATGTAGTCATTCTCTTTTAAAGTGTTAGTTGTTCAGTCACGTTCAGCTCTTTGTGACTCCGTGGACTGTGGCCCGCCAGGCTTCTCTGTCCATGGAATTCTCCAGACAAGAATACTGGAATGGGTTGCCATTCCCTTCTCCTAGGGATCTTCTTGACTCTGGGATCGAACCCAGGTCTCCTGCATTGTAGGCATATTCATTACCATCTGAGCCACAAAGGAAGCCTGGTCATTCTCTTTAGGAAGACTAAGCAATTGTTTGTTTCTTTGAGAAAATAACCATCATGTGAGGGATTACTCCTGGGTAAAAGTTAGAAAGGGAGTTCACCTCTCCCACAGGAAAGGCTTGCCTCTCAATAGGAATCCAGATTTAGGAGCAATCTCCAAACCTGAACACAATATTTCCTGGATTCCCAAATTTAGAGACTGAATTTGGGGGTTTGCCAAATCCTCAAAAACATCAAGGGTCTACTAAAATATAATAGGAAATGATAGAGAAAAGGGAAAAACACAAGCAAAATGTAAAAGATTTTGCAAAATGTGTATTTTAGATCCAGTGCCCCTCTTGCTAACCACGTGGGCTTGGGAAAGGTCTGACCATAGCTATAGATCAAAGGGAAACTGCTCCTCCTCAGTAACTGGTGTGCCCTGAAGAAGGGTGGCTTGCTCCTCTGGCTGACTTAATTATAAATCTGGATCCAGTAAAAAAGAAGGAAAAATTCCCTACAGCCATATTTATAGGAAAGCTCGGGGAATAAGAGGACAAGATTCTGGGTGCTTTCTCCACAACCAGAGCGCCTCTGTCCTTATCATTTATACAGACTGATGTTCCAAGACTGTGTGTGGGACGAAGGGTTCTTTGATAAAGGAAAACTTGTCACCCACAATGGGCTTCCCTGTATTAGACAGGTCACCCTCAGTTCCTTGCTTTCAAGGAATAAGCTGGCACCATGGTGGGCTCCCGGTGCCCGCTCCTAGCCCTGTACTAGGCAAACAAGATGTGTTACGATACTGAAGACTGTGTGACTTATCACTAGTGAATAACTTAAGCTCCGTAGGTTCCCAGAGCCAGGGAGAACTGAGAATAAGTGTGTTACGACACCAATAGAAGTGCCGTTTTATGGCATCAAATGGGAGCTCTGGAGGCTGTCTGATCAAAGATGCCAAACTTTCACACCCCTAAGAAATCTTTCCCGCGTGGCAACCTCAGCCTGCCTGGGAACGTACTACTCGATAGTAACTAAAACTTCTCCTGTTTCTTTTGCCATGGTTTATTTGGGGAAAAGCTTTGCCTACTTCCTACTCTCCTGAGTGTTACTGAAGCGAGGCTTTAGATCCTTCACTTCAAATCAAATAAAATTATTTTCATACTTCATCTAACCTGATTCTGAACTCATTGTTCTCTTTGTTGTCTCTGAAGATACTCTCCAACTTCTCCAACATGTTAATTTCTGGGCTGTAGATTGGATGTAAGGCAGGGACTCAAATTTTGTAAATGGCTTGTGGTTACAGATCCCAGTTGTTCTCTGTCTTGGTTCAGCCTCCCAAAACACACACACACACACACACACACACACGTACCCCTTGAAGGTCACTCGAAGTAACAATATCTGTGAGGTCTCCTGAAGAGGACTTTGCTGTGCACTGGAATAATGTGGGGTTCAGAGGTTCTTCACATCTCAAGATAATGTCCTCATATATATTTTTTCATGCACACAAGTAATCAATTTACTTTCCCTTTTCTTCTCTCTTCCACCTCTTCCAAGTTCTTTCAAAGGATGCCTTCCCACTTTCTCCCGTGTCTCTTCTACCATTTTGTCATATGGCTAGAGTGGCCCAGGCAATACATGTATCAAAGAAGAAAGAGAGAGCAACCATATGTTTTGAGGTAAAATTTAATAGAATAAAGAAAGAATGCCATTAATCTCCAACCCTTGAAAATGCCTAGAAGCTCCCATTCAGACCCTCCTCAAAAGTTTCCATCCACTGTCTTTTATTAAAGTCTGGTATTCCTCGAATGTCAGGTTCCAAGACGAATTTCAGAATTCTTTCTTAGGAACTGTTGCTTAACTCTTTCAATTAATTATGAATAGCTCAAACGTATTTCTTTCTATCATTTCTATTACAAATCTGCTACATGCTAGGTTGTAGACTTCTGTTGCCCAAGTGATAGCCTGAGAGTCTTACCACCACTTAATACCTTTTTTCACTGAAGGGGAAACATCTTCCAAATATGAAAAAAATTTGACATGCAACTCAGCTGTTGGACTGCTTCTATCCTAATGAGGATTTGATTGGCTCAAATGAGCAGGAAGAAATAGTCCTCTAGCTTATGAAGTACAGCTAAGGAAAACATCGCAGGTAGAGCAAGGAAATTTCATTTCTGAGACCTTGGAAAGTAGTCCGACTCGCAATTAGGGGTGTGATTAGGATGGAGAATCAGCTCTCTGGATGCCAGAGTTCTGTTCCTCGGGCCGTCTTTATCTCTAGGGAACTGTACGGCTTGCAGCTCATCTTATTTCCTGGCCTTTGAGTCCCGCACAAGGCTTCATAGTTGAGCACTTAGTAATTGCTCCTTGAACTGAATTTCATCCGAAGCTGATAAACGGTTCTTCACCATCAGATTTGGAGCAAAAAAGTGAAATTAAATCAAAAGCATTTGAAAGTTCTCAGGTTAAATCACCTCAAATAATGATTTAAATTTTCAGTGAGTGGGAGGATGCGGATCTTGGGGGCATTCTCGGTGGCATGTTCAGGGATGAAAGTGTATTATATCCACCCATGCATCCTTACATAGCAGAAGGAAGGAAGTTGTGAAAGGGGAGAAAATAGAGCTATTGACTGAAGAGCCATAAAGCTGTTTTTAGAATGACTGCTTCTGTTGTATTGGGGAACGCTTCCTTGAGAAGCGGTTATATTATGCATCCTCTTTCCATTAAGTCTATTTTGGGAAGAAATTACAGAGGATAATATATTACCAGCTCCCAGGGTTCTCTTATCAACACTGCCTCTCTTCTCATTACACACCTGCTTAGAGCAAAATAAATGAAAGCGTCTGCTCTCAGGGACACAGACCCAAGACAATCAGAATTTCCACCACATCAATGTATTTATTAGGGATGCCACTGATTTTTGAAAACGTGTGAACTCCACCCCTAAAAGCCATGTGTGAAAACAAGCACAGTGGTGCCTGTGGTGGTTTGAGCCTTCAGTCAGTTTCAACAGTGGCAAAAGGAGGAATTGTTCTCTAAACAGTCAGTGTGGGGCTTCTACTCCGGGTGAAGATATATCTGTATCTGGCAACTACTCTCAGTTACTGAGCAATCAGAAGTGTACTTCTCAATAGTTTTACAAATTATGTGTTGAACTTTGTCTCTGTGGAATTAATTCCTGGGAGGAGGAGGGGTGGAGCAGAGGGTTTCAAGGCCGGTTTACAAAGTTGAGTTTTTAAAGTAATATTTTCCCCCTGAGCACAGCAGTGCAGTGAAGTTCTATTTCAGCCTGAACGCTGTGTACATCAACATGTATGTTGATTTAAACATGAAAATAAAACAACTTCGATGTTCAGCAATTTTCTTTTAAAATCCTGTGTTCTTTCACTTTTTTTTTTTTTTCGATCATTAGACAACTACCATTTTCTTTTGCCCTTTAAACCTGCATTCAATCAGTTCAGAAGCCAGTTTACAGTCTCGTTAACTGCTGAGATCATGAAGGCAAGGTTAGCAGGATCACCAGCAGCAGCAGGAAGCTCTGAAATGCCCCCCTTGTCCCACGAAACATTCAGTAAGAGGCTCCCCTTCAGCTGTTTCCCAACACACATGCAGCTCCCAGGGAGCTGTGTGGCAAGAAAAATACAGCCTCCAATTCTAGAAATCCCTGTGTTCATTCAACAAAAGAAAAAAAAGAGTGTTCTTATATTTAATCTTCTTCCTGGCTCTGTGGATCATGGTTAACTGTGAGTTACACAGGGTTCTTCTTGCTGCTGAAGTGTCTAAGGGGAGAGTGTGCTATGGCATCCTTCTAGGCAAAGGCCTAGTTTTCCTTCTCCTTCTTTTTTGGTAAAGGGAAGAGTTACAGTGTTTTGTAGCCTTCTTTCAACACATGGGAGTTTTATCACTCATTTTAAAGGCACAACTTAACACCATTTTCAAACTAGCCTGAGTTTCAGCCCTGCATGGTTTGCTCAAAATGGCCCCTTTCTTTCTCCAAGCAGGATGGTCACAGGTGCCTATTAATCGCTTTACTTGTAGGAACTGAGTGTTTTCCCTTTGTGATAGGCAAACCAAGAGCGTTTTCTGAAATGTAATTCTCTGAGCTGCAATCCGCAATCACGCCAGGCTCTAAGAAGAAATCACAACTTTCTGAAAAGATGAATTGCTCCTTCACCAGAAACCATCTGCCTTTTGACTTCTCATTCTACCTCTGTTGGGGGTTCCTTTTTGCTGCCAAATGTATTAACCACGCTGGAAAAGACATTCCTTCACTTTTAAGTGCCGGGGTTATAGACCAACATGGTCATTATTTCAGCTTCAAAGAAGGCAAAGACACGAGCAGTTCTTTGTTTTATAGAATTGTGACATTTGACATTTAAGATGGAGACAGTGGAAATCTAGGACGTTCAAGAGACTGATCCAAGCTCTTATAGCCAGTTAGAAGTTAGAAGCCAGTATTTCCTGGTTTGCGCTCACGGAAGAGAGAGACTTATTTGTCCCTATTCTATGTATGCATCCCCAAGACAGCATCCTCATCCCCTTCGAACTAAACAATCCAGTTTTCTGTTTTTCATTTCCTTTGAGAGTTCCATTTTATATATAACCTTTTCACCATTTTATCACAGTCTGTGCACAACAGACTCTCAGATTCAGAACTAAAATATTCAAGGAATTGACCAAGGTTTTGTATAGGTGTTTGGATATTGTATCTATGTTCATGTAAGTGAATTCTGCCTTTCTCTGCTCTCAAAACCACTTCTTAGATAAAGACTAGGTATCCTTTCAGCCAGTGTGTTGAACCATTTCTCTCAACAGCAAAACATTCTTATATTGCAGCTTTGTATCTTTAACACATGTGATTTTTTGAGCTGTATGCATTGTGACCACACAATTTAAATAATTTCATTTCTGAAGATCAAAGGATCTTGCTAATTTTAAAGACCTCTATAAGCTCACCTTTGCTTTAAAAGTTTAAAAAAACTTAACAACTTGATCTTTTCTGAAGATATACATATTTAAGTAGTTAATTTTCACAGGTAGACAACCCAATAAACCTTACATCAGTTCTTCAAGTACCATACATCAGTAACTTCAAAGAATACCCCTTTACTCAATTTTAACTAAATTCAACTGAAAATAACTGTACTTTAAAGAGGATAGTAAACTCAGTGGGGAAAAACAATTGATCAAGCCAGTTTCTTGCCCTTGCCCAGATCCAATCACTGATGATCCATTTAACAAATTTGTCTAATGCATCAAGATACAGTTTTCTTTAACTACCATAAACATAAGTATGGGGTATACGGCAGGGAATAGCAGGATTTTGTAAATGATGATAAGAACCATATAGGGAGGGAAGCCGTAAAAGATACAAAAGAATGAGAAGGAAGAGGAAAGAAATGATAACCTCAAGAAAAGCTGAAAAGTTATGAAGTACTTTCAGAGTAAAATATATTGGACACCTCAATATATTTGAATGCTTTTAAGTGGAGATGCTTTTGAGACTTCCCTGGTGGTCCAGTGGTTAGGACTCGGTGCTTCCAGTGCAGGGGACGAAGGTTCAATCCCTGGTCGGGGAACTAGCTTCCTATATGCCTCACAGTGTGACCAATAAATTAAGGGGAGATACTTTCTGCAGTGTCTTTGTTCTGTAATGCATATCATGTACCTAAGCAAAATGCTTTTTCTCTCTGAGCTGGACAGTAGGAAGTAATCTATCTTCAACCTTGTTTGGCTTGTAAATAACACGGTAGAAAAGGTCTGTTGCACTTTGAAAAGACCTTCTCCATGTGCTCCCTCTCACTCTCAGAGGCCATTTAAAGGGCACAGCCATGACCACCACCTTATTCCTTCAAGAATTGTTTACAGAAGACTGAAAAATGTGCCCAGGGCCCATCCCCTCCCCCTCTGCAGAACTAGCCTCATTCAAGTGGGCTGGCAAAGCAAGCCTGGCTTTAATAGAAACAGAAGAGAGAGTTTGGGTGGGCCTGACATCTTTCAACACATGCTTTTTGCTTTCGCCTACTGAATTTTTAATTTCCATAGAGAGTCAGTGGGAAAAGGGACACTGGACTTGTTCCTTTTTGTCTGCCGCTTTGCAGGGATGGGAGACTGTGCTTTGGGAGACCATGAACCGCATGGGAGACCATGAAGTAGGTTGTCATTTCCTCCCCTAAATAATACATTACAAAGTGGAAATGCAAATTTCCTATGGAAGCTCTAAGTAGCAGGTGGTATTTCCTTAATATATTGTTTTTGACCTTCAGGGAAATTGGTATTATGTGCTGACTTTGGAAAATTAAAATAGCATCGAAGTCCTCCATTTTAAATAAAACAGCATCTTAGTTAATTTGAAAACATGAGACTGGAATAATTCACCAGCAAAAGGCATAACGTGTTTCACTTTTATGGGTTGTTTTAAGGTTTGAATTCATGGAGGACAAGAGAAGGGCTATGGCAGAGCTGAATTTACTAACTCATTGAGATTTTTTTTTTAAGAAGGGAAAATATGTGCTTTTAAGTTTTGCTTTAAACCTTTGCTGTTAACTAACGCTGTGATACATTTAGTCAGTACAAAGAGTTAGGCGTGGAACTGTTCCGATGACAAATCTGAGTTGAACTGAAGGTAAAGACATCTGTATTTTTCATTCATTTGCTCAGCAGCACTAAATTTCAAGCTTGTGTTTTGTTCAGCATCAAAGACAAAGTTGTTTTATGGTTATTGGATTTTTTTTAACTCACATATTTCATGAAAGGGATTCAAGTCACTAGATCTTTATATTCCTTTTAGTTATTTTGCTGCCCAGCAGCCCTTCTGTGTCCCATCTTGTAGAATAAGGAAAACTTAATTTTATTTTTTTTTTCTTTGCCTTTGAAGAAAAAAATTTAAGAGGTTTAAATACCATTCACATTTTGGAATTTCCTTCTTTACTCCCTCCTGAAACCATCATCTTACAACCACGTAAAGCGATCCAATGTTGAAAGACTTAAGAGGTTCTCGCTCCTATAAATATCCTTTATATGGTTATAACTTCTTTGTTTATCAAGCACAACAAGAATGAAATCCAGGAGCTAACAAAGTTTATAGATACATGTATGTATGTGCACACATGTGTGTAGGCAGACTGATACATATACAAAGCTTTGTGTGTCCAAATATGCATGGTAGTTTCCACATATATATTGCTGATCAGGCATTTGTATTCTTTTCCTCCTAAAAATTCTGAATGGTGGACCTGTTGGTGACTAGAGGCCAAATCACTGCAACCAATGGAGGACTGGGATATTTATCAAGTCCAAGACATTGGAGTTGTTTGAATAGCTTAAACTAATAAATTTAGCTGGCTTAAGTAGTTATCTCTGTCCTTCAGTTTGTGGCACAGTTTGGCTTCATGGTCCAGGTTTTTGACTGCCAGAAATCTCTGTTTTCTTCCTAAGAAGTGTGAAGCAAGAGACTTATTAAATTTCATTGACGATTCACATTCATTGTTACTGCCCGACTGTTTCCCAGAAGAAAGAAGTGAGAGCTACAGTCAGAACCAGAGACTATAAAAGTTCAGCTAATCTTTGGACTCTCGGAAAGTGTTAATTCTCCAGACAGTTGAATATTAACACCTTTAAATTTTTAACTTGAAATTTTGATAACGTCGTGTATGAAAATCTGGCTGTTGGATATGGTGTATGTGTCTCTGGCTACATATATAAGTGCAGTGGATGAAATTCCAGGTGTTTCTTGATGCCATTAAGTTATTGTCATAAGCATCACTAGACTTGTTAAGTGGCAAAGATCATGTTCTTTCATCCTTTCTTCCTTTCTCATTTCTTGAGTATGAAACAAACGCTGTGCCACCCTAGTCCTAGAAGGCACTCAGTGAATGTGTGTTGAAGGAACAAAAAGGAAGGATGAGTAAACAAGCTCAGTAGGTAGTTAGAAGGGTAGATTCAGTTCAGCAAACATCATTGTGGGTGTAGGACCAACACAGTGTTCGCTGAGACTGGGGATAGTTATATGACGGTACAGAAGAGTGGGATGCAGGAGTGGTTGTGTTCCCCACCAGACTGATGGCGCCCTGTTCCATGTTTGCAAAGTACTCCGAACATGAAAGCAACCACTTTCTCATGAAATCGGAAGAAATCTGTGCATCCACCAGACTCTGAGCACTGTGACAAGGCTACTGACTGTAGAATCCTAAAGTTTCTACAACTCCTCCAACGGTTTCCTCACTTCTTAAAAAACAGTTGTTGTAACAGCTACAGTCAATAATGAACTTTTCTTTGCCACCGCCCTGCAAAACATCTGGGGTTTTGGCATCCTCAGCACACATCTCAGACACCAACATGCCGGGTTATTCCCTGTGCTTCTGTCCCCGTGGGCTAAGTCTGCTCTCGGGATGTGACAGAGGAACATTCCTCACCACTTTGAGAATTGGGGCCAGGATATTTTGGGAAATGAATTCTATTTGTACAAATACTTTGTCATCATTACACTCCTACACTATATAACCTGGAGGCAAAGTGTGCCTTTTGGAATAGAATAGCATAGATTTCAGTGTCTGTTTCATCCATTATTAGCTGCGTGGGTTACCTTGGGGACCCAAGGTCCACTGGTCAGTCCTCATAAACATAGTGATATATAGGAAACATCTTTGCAGAGCTCCACAGAATCTCGTTCCTTTATTATTATCACCTGTATCAGAAGATGATAAACACCTGACCAGACACAATACCGGGCTAGACATCTTTTTTAAAGTTTCCTTAATGTTTGTCCTTTAAGCATAAGTAGTACTGTAGAATTCCGCTTTCATTTACCCCTGTCCCCACAGCTAGAAGTGGAGGCTTGACTGCTGGCTAGTAGCAGGGACCTCTCAAGAGTGTGCACAGCTTAGCATCCTGAAGATACTGTAGTTGTTGAGTCTTTGAGGGGAAAAATGTTAGGAAAATTAGATTGTGCACATGGCCACACTTTCACATCAGCTCTGCATTCTGTTGATGTCAAACAGTGGGTTGGAAACTTATCTTGATTTTAATATTATATTTATACAGGGAATATTATCAATTATTAGAACCGTTAAAAGCATTGCTGAGGAGTCAACATGTAGTCGAACGTCATCTTTTGGATCCTTGCTTAACAGTTGTTTGAGAATAGTCTGGTAGTCATCATAGCCCAAAGTAGAAAGTGAAAGTCGCTCAGTCATGTCTCTTTGCATCCCCATGGACTATACAGTTCATGGAATTCTCCAGGCCAGAATACTGGAGTGGTTGGCCTTTCCTTTCTCCAGGGGATCTTCCCAACCCAGCGATCGAACCCAGGTTTCCCACATTATAGGCAGATTTTTTACCAGCTGAGCCACAAGGGAAGCCCAAGAATACTGGAGTGGGTAGCCTTTCCCTTCTCCTGGGGATCTTCCTGACCCAGGAATAGCTTAGCTCAAAGTAAGCTACTTGAAATTTTGTTGAATAAAGGAAATCTCTTTCATAGAAATAACTGCATAACAGCAATGTGAGATACATGATCATTATAGCCTAAGGGCATCTGATTGATTTGGGTTTTTTTCTGACTGCAACACTCATGCAGACATAATGTGAATAAATGCTGTTGTATCTTAAAGAGAAGTCTGTCTCCTGACTCTTTAACAGCCTAAGCATTCTAGATGGAGGTTGCAAGCAACATGTAACTTTGAAAAAGGAGAATTAAGCTTGCTTTTATTGAAATTCTAACTTCATAACTTGCTGAAAGTTATTATTAGAGGGAGGTAATTTTTGAAGAAAATACTTTTTTTTTTTTTTAATCCTGCAGCCTAATTGGTTCAGTTCAGTTCAGTTCAGTTTAGTCACTCAGTCATGTCCAACTCTTTGCGATCCCATGGACTGCAGCACACCAGGCCTCCCAGTCCATCACCAACTCCTGGAGTTCACCCAAATTTATGTCCATTCAGTCGGTGATATCATCCAACCATCTCATCCTCTGTTGTCCCTTTCTCCTCCTGCCCTCAGTCTTTCCCAGCATCAGGTCTTTTCAAATAAGTCAGCTCTTCTCACCAGGTGGCCAAAGTATTGGAGTTTCAGCTTCAACATCAGTCCTTCCAATGAACACCCAGGACTGATCTCCTTTAGGATGGACTGATTGGATCTCCTTGCAGTCCAAGGGACTCTCAAGAGTCTTCTCCAACACCACAGTTCAAAAGCATCAATTCGTCGGCACTCAGCTTTTTTTATAGTCCAACTCTCACATCCATACATGACTACTGGAAAAACCATAGCCTTGACTAGACGGACCTTTGTTGGCAAAGTAATGTCTCTGCTTTTTAATATGCTGTCTAGGTTGGTCATAACTTTCCTTCCAAGGAGTAAGCGTCTTTTAATTTCATCACTGTAATCACCATCTGCAGGGATTTTGGACCCCAAAAAACATAAAGTCTGCCACTATTTCCACTGTTTCCCCATCTATTTCCCATGAAGTGATGGGACCAGATGCCATGATCTTAGTTTTCTGAATGTTGAGCTTTAAGCCAACTTTTTCACTCTCCTCTTTTACTTTCATCAAGAGGCTCTTTAGTTCTTCTTCACTTTCTGCCATAAGGTTGGTGTCATCTGCATATCTGAGGTTATTGATATTTCTCCTGGCTATCTTGATTCCAGCTTGTGCTTCTTCCACCCCAGCGTGTCTCATGATGTACTCTGCATAGAAGTTAAATAAGCAGGGTGACAATATACAGCCTTGACGAACTCCTTTTCTTATTTGGAACCAGTCTGTTGTTCCATGTCCAGTTCTAACTGTTACTTCCTGACGTGCATACAGATTTCTCAGGAGGCAGGTCAGGTGGTCTGGTATTCCCATCTCTTTCAGAATTTTCCGCAGTTTGTTGTGATCCACACAGTCAAAGGCTTTGGCATAGTCAATAAAGCAGAAGTAGATGTTTTTCTGGAACTCTCTTGCTTTTTTGATGATCCAACTGATGTTGGCAATTTGATCTCTGGTTCCTCTGCCTTTTCTAAAACCAGCTGAACATCTGGAAGTTCACGGTTCACGTATTGCTGAAGCCTGGCTTGGAGAATTTTGAGTGTTACTTTACTAGCATGTGAGATGAGTACAATTGTGCAGTAGTTTAAGCATTCTTTGGCATTGGAATGAAAACTGACCTTTTCTAGTTCCGTGACCACTGCTGAGTTTTCCAAATTTGGTGGCAGATTGAGTGCAGCACTTTCACAGCAACATCTTTTAGGATTTGAAATAACTCAACTGGAATTCCATCACCTCCACTAGCTTTGTTCGTAGACATGCTTCCTAAGGCCCACCTGACTTCACATTCCAGGATGTCTGTCTCTAGGTGAGTGATTACATCATCGTGATTATCTGGGTCGTGAAGATCTTTTTTGTACAGTTCTTCTGTGTATTCTTGCTACCTCTTCTTAGTATCTTCTGCTTCTGTTAGGTCCATACCATTTCTGTCCTTTATCGAGCCCATCTTTGCATGAAATGTTCCTTGCTATCTCTAATTTTCTTGAAGAGATCTCTATTCTTTCCCATTCTATTATTTTCCTCTGTTTCTTTGCACTGATCGCTGAGGAAGGCTTTCTTATCTCTCCTTGCTATTCTTTGGAACTCTGCATTCAAATGGGTATATCTTTCCTTTTCTCCTTTGCTTTTCATTTTATTTTCACAGCTATTTGTAAGGCCTCCTCAGACAGCCATTTTGCTTTTTTGCATTTCTTTTTCTTGGGGAAATGCTTCCTGTCTCCTGTACAATGTCATGAACCTCTATCCATAATTCTTCAGGCACTCTATCAGATCTAGTCCCTTAAATCTGTTTCTCACTTCTGCTGTATAATCATAAGGGATTTTATTTAGGTCATACCTGAATGTTCTAGTGGTCTTTCCCCACTTTCTTCAAGTTTGAATTTGTCAGAAAGGAGTTCATGATCTGAGCCATAGCCAGCTCCCAGTCTTGTTTTTGCTACCTGTTTAGAACTTCTCCATCTTTGGCTGCAAAGAAAAAGAATATAATCAATCTGATTTCAGTGTTGGCCATCTGGTGATATCCATGTGTAGAGTCTTCTCTTGTGTTGTTGGAAGAGGGTGTTTGCTTTCACCAGTGCGTTCTCTTGGCAAAACTGTATTAGCCTTTGCCCTGCTTCATTGGTAGTCATTAATCAAATTTAATAAAATATAGGTTCCTCTCAAAAGAAATCTCTGACAATAGTACATTTTAAAGCCTAGCTCTCTTTCCCAGCAGCCCAGGGTGTTTTGAAGACAGGCAAACAAGGGAAGTACTTTAAAGCTGTGACATCTTGCAGGGGTGCAGTTAAGTGCTTTAGGCACTGCATTCTTGATGCAGCATCATATTACAGTAATATTATGAAAAAAAAGCTACAGGGAATTCTCATACATGCCTAACACATGTAGCTTTAATGTCCATATAGCTGGATCCATTCAACAAACGGGATCTGGGGATCAGATGCAACTTGCAAGCCACTATTATTAAGCTGTTTTACCATTAAGTAATGGTTACTAGTTAATATTGTGACTACATGTGTTCTTTGCTGCTCTCTGTAAATCTTTTGTTCCATTCTTTTTTTTTTTGGCTTTATAAGAATGTCGGGGGAGGACATCTCTATCCACAAATCAAGTGCTTTAAATAGCCAGGAGAGAGCTGAACGAAGGAAATCGGGCTAGATAACATCTTTGTAAAATGTATGCCAATGAACTTTGCATCACACAATACAAAGGAAATTGCCATTGTCCTGTGCAAGTTCGGTGAACAAAGCACATAAAAAATCCTATTCTGGTTGCCATGCATACTCCTGTGCCGCTGAAACCGGAATCTTGAAGGCCACAGAAGTGACACATTGGCAAATCAGAGATGAGGGGTTTTAAATTTATATCGCAGAGAATCCGGTAATCATTCACCAGAGTGAAACCCAGTTCTTTGATGTTGAACAATTCGAAACACAGCCAGGAGGGCTGCTACTGCTGCTGCCTTTGCTGTTACTATTACTACTACTGCACCCTTACCCGCCTAGTGCTATTAAATAATGTTTATGAAGTTTTTACAGCCAGCAATTGTGCCATGCATTTTAGAGACGTTAATCAGTTTTAATCACCGCAGCAACCCAGTGGAGGTATCCACATTAGACAAATTAGGAAATTGAGGTTTAAATTGCTACCAAGTCACAGGGGTTGTGCATGACTGGTCTAGACCTGATTTCAAAGGTCTTTGTGGTGCTAAAGTTTCTTCTCCACCACTGCCTTAAACTTCCTTTGCATGCATGTGTCTGTGAGTGAGTGTGTGTGTGTGTGTGTGTGTGTGTGTGTGTGTATAGGGACTAAAACTCTGTAGGGTACCAAGACATCACCTCCAAACCTTGACAAAGTAAATAGAGTTCCCTGGGGGAGAATTTCTCAAGGCCAAAGAGCTGCCTCTGGAGTATTCCAAAGCAGCTTCCACATCCTGAAAATAGCAACTACAATCAAAGATAGCACCTTACGAACATACTTCCTTTATTTAAAAAAAAAAAAAAGCTACTACCACCAACAGTCCCTCCTAAGATCAGAGATACACACACGGATCTGGCAATAAGCCCAGACGTATCAAAACATGTATTGTCTAGAGCCAAGACCTGAATCCCACTGTCCGACAGAGAGAGAAGCATTTATAGAGACAACTCATTCCCCGAATAGGTACGCTCCCCTGCTGAAGTGACAGGGAGCTGGAAGAGCAGCATACAACAAAGAGTAGTTACAGGCAGGCAGCCGAAGGCCCCCAGCACACCCACCAGAGCACCAGCCCACGTCCTGCTCCCTTCAGTTAAGCCGGGCAGTACTCCGGTTGACTCTCGTTAAAAGTCCACGTTTAGTCAGCTTCCAGAATATGGGCAGAAGCTCCTGTGAGTTATTTCCTCCCCATCTCTGGAATCCCTTTTGGACATGACCAATGAGTTGCAGCTGGTTTTTAGGCAGCGCGGCATACTCATTAATTGGCCGTCAGGAACAGCTTACACCCTTCGATCCACGATGAAATGAACTCAGATCTGGATTCGCCAAACGCAAATTCCAAACAGGCTGGGAAAGCAAAAACCACCTATGACTGTCTTTATAATAATCGTAAAACTGCAATGTGTACAGTCTACAAAGAGGCCTGTTCTTCTTCTATCTCCTGTGAAAAGGCTTGACAAAGACAAAAGCTTTTTATGCACTAGAGTAGGACAAACAGGGCAAAGAAAACTCTTGTGCAACTGATTTCGGAGTTAAGAGGGCACTTCTTGCCAGCGCTCAGAGACAGAGCAAAAAGCACGGGGAAGAATAAAATACTCAAAGCCAACTGATTGCTGTTATAGATCCAGTCCCTCTTTTCCTTTGTTCACAGTGACCCTTTCCTTGCTCAGGGGTAAGTCTGATTTGTCAGAGCTTGTGGGCAATTCCATTCCTCTGGCAGGAGGAGAGAAGAGCAGTCTGCTTGGGACCGTAGGAAAGAGACTGTCTCTCCTCCTGGAGACATCGACTTTCCTGCAAGTGCCACCAGGAGCAGTCATACTGGTCTTGTAACTCTGGGGGAGATACACTGAGAACAAACATGAGGTGGCAGAGCAGAAGGTTAGAAAGAACCTGATGGCCCAAGGATTTTACCAACTGAATTTAACCTGCTAAATTAACCAGTTCTGAAGAGGCATCATCTCCAGGCTTTCTGTTCATCATCATAACATCCTTGGGACTTCCCTGGTGGTCCAGCGGTTAAGACTTTACCTTCCAATGCAGGGGACATGGGTTCAATCCCTGATCAGGGAGCTAGGATCCCCCAAGCCTCAGGGCCAAGATAGCAAAGTGTAAAAGCAGAAGAAATATTGCAACAAATTTAATAAAGACTTTAAAACTGGTGCTCCTCAAAAATTTTTTTTTATCCTTAAAAAGACAGTTGAGTTAATTCAGCAGGTTAATCCCCTATTGTATTCTAAAGCATGTCCCTCTCCTCTTTTTCCTTGGATCCGTGAAAAAAAAAACCTCTCTCATGTCAACTACCTTGTAGGAGCCTTGTTGGAGGGAAGCATTGTAGTTTAACCATTGTTTTCCTATGATGATATTTCTCAGAGTACCAGCCAGAGGACCATGTTGCTTATTTACGAAACAGGTTACTGAATCTGTCCTGAATCTAGGAGTGGAGTCAGGAATCTGCATTTCTCTAGCATTCTTTTATGAGATCTATGAAAGGTTATTACCACCACCTGAGGAAGAGAAGCTAGAAGAGGAGGAGGACCTCCTCCAGGCAAAGAGAAGGCGTAGAAGTCAGTCGAAAACCTTTGTTGAAGGTTTACTCCATGCAGAAGACAGGAAGTATGCTAGGAGCTGAGTCAGGTGGGTGGGCAATTTCCCTGGGAATTTTCCATTGGTGGCGTGATCTGCTTAGCGTTTGCGGATACACATCTCAGGTTGGAGCATGGATGGTCACCATAGCTTTGACTAGTAATTGTGCCTTAATGTAAATATATATAAATATTATACATTTATATGCGGCTTTAAATGGAGTGTTTTAAATGACTCCTTCTGTATGGCAATGTGTATTTACATATATCATGGGTAAAAAATTCATGCCACGGGTGGTCACATTCCAAAGAAATGAACACATGCACAAAATCACCCACCAGTGAATGCAGAGACCATACAGGACAGGGGATTAAAGGGAGATTTCTTGAGCAGAAAGCCACAGGGAGGAGGTTCAAGAGAGAAGAGACATACATATACCTATGGCTGATTCATGTTGCTGTATGGCAGAAACACAATATTGAAAGCAATTATACTCCAATTAAATAAATGTAAATATTAAAAAGAGAAAGAAAGCCACAAGGAATGAGGAGAGCTGTCTGATGATATAGATGAGAAGCTGGATGGAAGGACCTAGCATCTGATGAGAACCAGGCATCTTTATTCTTCCTCACATTTTGCTCACAGACAATAATACATGAAGTTGTTAACACCATAGAGACAGGAACTGTGTCTATTATTTCCTATATCGTAGACACCATGGAATTTATAGCTAATGTTTTTAACACCATCACATAATAGAGCATGTGATAAATGGGGTAAAAAGGCAATTTATTAGCATTTATCACAGAAATCTTAGCTTTCACAGTTCTGCCTGAAATTTTTTTCCATAAACTTTTCAAAGAGAATAAAGGAAATAAAAGGGTAAAGGAAAGTGTGTGTATATATACATATATAGGTATATATATTTATGTACACACACACACACACACACACACATATATATATATATATAGCAGGGCAGGATTTCAACTTTTATAGAAATCTAGTGAAAAACAAGCTGCTATTTATATTTCTAAAACATATTGAGACTTTTAACAAAACTTTTCAGAACTGAAAGTAGTTTTCTGATACTGACTTCTCCTTTAAGAACATTAGAAGCCTTCTTTTGAACTAAGATCTTTTAATATTGTTACATTAAAATTCAGTTTTTCCTCTTGTTTGATCATTTTTCTTCTCAGTGAAGTCATAGCCCCAGAAAGCTAGGTCTTTATGATCTTTTTAAATGTGTGCTCTTTTTATGGATGATGGTTGCTTATAGCACTAATTTTTAATAAGAAAAGAAGCACAGAGTAAGCAGATTGCTGCAGCAGTGTGGGATGATAGAAAGAGCAAAAGATCTGGAACCACGTGACCTGCCTTACAGTTGTGGCTTCGTTATGTACTGGCTTTGTAATCCTTTGTAAGTCACTGAGTGTCTTTAGGGTTCTACTTCCTCATGTATAAATCTGAACAGGGGCACTTTTCCGCAGATGGCTGTTGTGGAGTACATCAGAAAGTACACATTAAATCACTTTGTAAAATGTATTATTTTTGTTATTGTTCCTCTGTGATCAACCAAAATAGAAAGTGTAGCATCAAATCACCTTACCCTGAATTGTAATGAAAGAAAGTTTGATTCAGTGGGTATGATCATGAAGTAAAGTTCGGAGAGACATTTCTGGAATGGTCAAAACAAATACATAGTTTTTAGAATGAATATACCGATGCTAGGGTCATCCGTTGTAGAGCAGTTGGGCTGAGTTAGGTAGTTTAGGGGGTCGGTTGCCTGAAACTCCCTTAAGTTTCAAATAGAGACTTTGGAGACAAGCCCAATGAAATGTGAGGTTTTTCTGAAGAAGGAAGGGAGACATTTTAATTTACAGATTCTGAAGAAAGGAACATTAATCCAGAGAAAACCTCCAGGGAGGATCCAGGAAGAAGGTATTCTCTGGAAAGACGGGTGTGCTGGGTACACTCTGGAAGTGTGAGAATGTGAAAGAAAGAGAGCTCACTTCTACAACTGTTTAAAACGTTAAAGGATTTAAGCTAATGTTCGGGAATAGTTAACATTTCTCGGACTGAATATGAAACTTCCTCCAAGGAAAACAACTCAACTGCTAAAGTCAGCCCCGGGCTGATGCCAAGAAAATACTGCTAAATTAGGGTTCTAGGAGAGATATGACTCAGTTAAGTATCGTAGAGCTCTCAACCCATAAACTATCCCTTTGTAGTCCTTGAGAGCATAAGAGATTACAAATAAATTTACTGACTCTTTCCTTAAAGAAAGGAAATGCCTAAAATCATGATTCAGCTTTTTAAATTCGGTTTCCATGTGTGAGTAGTATAGCTGCTGGGAAATGCTGGCTCCTCAAATCATTTTGTAAAACCATTTAAAAAAAATTTTATTGGAGTGTGGTTGATTTACAATGTTGTGTCAGTTTCTGCTGTACAGCAAAGTGAATCAGTTATGCATAGACATATATCCAGTGTTTTGTAGATTCTTTTCCCATATAGATCATCACAGAATATTGAGAAGAGTTCCCTGTGCCACATAGTAGGTCCTTATTAGTTACCTATTTTATGTATAGTAGTGGTAAACCATTTTTAAATGTTTTATCCTACAATCCCAACAGATGTTCTCAGTATCAAAGAAGGTTTCTGAGTATTGATTCTAAATCTCGCTCATTAAAATAAAAGTAATTAGAACTACTTAAAAGTCACATGATTTCTATCCTATGCTGCTGCTGCTGCTGCTAAGTCACATCTGTCGTGTCCGACTCCGTGCGACCCCACAGACAGCAGCCCACCAGGCTCCTCTGTCCCTGGGATTCTCCAGGCGAGAATACTGGAGTGGGTTGCCATTTCCTTCTCCATTCTGTCCTGTGCACATGGACAAACACACAAGAAAAGGTATTACATGTGATATGAAAAATTGTGTCTCTAGTTCATCAAGTCCAAATCCAATTTCATGTAATCAGACTGAATAATCTGTCAAATGTTAAGAAGACGTTGTGTCTTAAGTAGACTTTCAAGTATGTCTCCAGCAGATTTGGAGTATTGATTATTGATCATCTCCTCGCGAGGAGTCAGACATGACTGAGCAACTAACACAAACACACAATAGAATCCTATAGTATACAGTTTAATTTCCATTATCTCATAGATGTCTACGTTATCCATTATTGAACATTAGTCTTGAACTGTCAGGATAAAGTTGACATTAACTAAAGTTTGAATTTAGTCCATAGCATCTACGCACATGTGTTTGATTTGTCAAAACCCAACAGCATAATGTTTCACATATTTATTCATTCTCCTTTGTTGCTGTTAGCCATGTGTGCATTTGCAAAATGAACTAGCTTTGTGAATGGTTATAGAGAGAAAACAAGAAATATGTAAAGAGAATAAATAAATAATTTGCATCTTTAAAAAATACGTAGTTAGTGTTTCTGTCTAAAAATATTGTGTGATGAAGAAATAGATCCGAAACAAGAGTAATTCTTTTCCCATGAAGCAACACTAACCTTGCAATTTTTACTCAGCTCCTTTGCGTAAGGATGAATTCTTCCCCCCAAATCTTGGAGAATTGTAAAAATGGAAATGAAAAGTTGACTCTTGAGACGATGTATTCCTTTACCCCACCTGTGTGTAACTGTCTACTTCAGAATGCTTTATATCCCCAAAGTGCAGCCATCTTCTCTAAGATAACAGTGCTTGTTAAATGCTGCAACTTAGGAGCATACCAAAGTATCATTTAAAAATTAGTCATAATTTTAACAACACTCCTGCCATTGCTGCATTTTGTTTTGTTTTCTGATTTTTTAAAACTTAATTCTAATCTTTACCTTTCCAAACTGAAAGCAAAGAAAATTTACTTCTATCTGTATTTTTTTGTGATAGAGATGAATGATATTTTAACTCTACATCAAGTCTTCAAATTTCTTGTGTTTTCTTTTCTTCAGTGAACTTACCTCTGCTTTCTCATGTTCCCCATTAGAAGGGAAAATAGCTCTTCTTTCTTATAATTATCCTTTTTTGTAATGTGATGAACATGCTTCTCTATGTTTGATTGCATTGAACATAGGAGAAAATTAACCTAAAATGCACATTATACTCTTAATATCTATTTCCTCATTTGTCTCCCAGTTAGACTCTAGGATTCTTGAGACTAGGAAACATTTCTTATTTATTTTGTACACCCAGTCCCCATCTGATGTATACTTTATCATATATCAATTCAAATTTGATAGCCAGTGAATAACTTCATCAGGTCAAATTGTAAAAGGTTGGCTTTTACAACTAATCAGGACACTGAGGTTTTTAAAGAATTCCTCATTGATCTTTCTCCTCCATTCTGAGGGTACCAGAAAGGTACCAGAAGTCAGAAAGGTACCAAAAACTCCACAGTATTAGCTCCCAAATCTGTTTTCATGAGAACTGCAGTGGCTCATTGCCATACACACACAGGCTGATGTTAATAAACACTAACTAGAGCAGATTGTGACTGTTCTCATCCTTGAACAGATTAAACAAGGCCAGCTGCAGTGAGGGCACTTTGCTATAATAATCCAATAAATACTTTTGAAATGATGCTTACTTTTGTCTTTTGCATTAAGTCCAAGAGTAAAGCCAAGTAGAGTGGAAAATAAAGAACACCTCCCCTTCCCCCCAATACCAAGCAAAAATTCCAGAGATTTTGCCAAAACTCCCCATAGATTTATCACTTGTTAGGAGACTTTGTACAGAGAACTACAAAATCTCCTTTACGTTCTAAGGGCCAGATGTTACTGTCAAATTGTAACCATTCGGGGCTACATGTGTATACACGTTGCACCGTCATCTCTGAGTGCACACGGGAGGAACAGGACATAGAAGTTGTGATCCAACCTAGGCTTTTTCTGAGCTAAAGAAAAATTGACATTAACTACTGAATTATGGTGGATATTTTCTCCTTTACAAAGGCCTCCCACCACTAGGAGGCAGGATCCTTCTCAGCTTGAAGAAGCTGTTAATACAGAAAGACTCTCAGCCCAATAAGAGTGGTATATGCAATAGGCAGGACTTCCCCGGAGGTTCAGATGGTAAAGAACCTACCTGCAATGCAGGTAGACCAAGGTTCAATCCCTGGGTCGGGAAGATCCATCCCCTGGAGAAGGGAATGGCAACGCACTCTAGTATTCTTACCTGGAGAATTCCATGAACAGAGGAGCCTAGTAGGCTCCATTGGGTCACAAAGGCTTGGACACAACCGAGCGGCTAACACATTCATTAGGCGAGGGATTTGCATAGCCACAGCTGAGTTTCATCCTCACATTGTTGAACCAACATTTGATCTGAAATTCTTCAAACTTCAGACACATCATCCTATCTAATTAACAGAAACATTCCTTGAGTGCTTAGTCTCTCTGCCGTGTTTGACTCTTTGTGACCCCGTGGACTGTAGCCCGCCAGGCTCCTCTGTCCATGGGGATTCTCCAGGCAAGAATACAGGAATGGGTTGCCATGTCCTCCTCCAGGGGATCTTCCCAACCCAGGGATCAAACCCAGGTCTCCCACATTGCAGGCAGATTCTTTACCGTCTGAGCCACCAGGGAAGCCCAAGGTGATTCCTTAGGTAAATCAAATAACTTTTTGACCACTTGGTGTTAGAGAATACTCTGAACTCAACTTCCCTATAGTGATGTCACTGAGAGTTGACTATTCATTTTTAAATTTGTTTTTATTTACTTATTTATTTTTGGCCATGCCATTCAGAATATTAGTTCCCCAACCAGAGATTGAGCTCATGCCCCCTACCATGAAAGTGCAGAGTCTTAACCATTGGACCGCCAGGGAAGTCCTGACCACCTGTGGCGGATTCATTTTGATATTTGGCAAAACTAATACAATTTGTAAAGTTTAAAAATAAAATAAAAATTAGAAAATAAATAAATAAATAAAAATAAATTGAACTAGAAGCCACCATGGGCTTCCCCGGCAGCTCATTGGTAAAGAAAATAACCTGCCAATGCAGAAGACACGGGTTTGATCTTTGGGTCGTAAAGACCCCCTGGAGAAGGAAATGGCAATTCACTCCAGTATTTTTGCCTGGGAAATCCCATGGACAGAAGAGCTGGGCAGGGGGTGGGGGGTTGGGGTGGAGGTTACAGTCCTTGGGGCTCAAAAGAATTGGACTTCTTAGTGATGAAAAACAACAATAAGAAGTCACCTCAGGCAGAAAATGAATCTGATTGCACTTGTGTGGTTACAAACATAATCATAAGCTCCTCTGTTTCAATTAAGCCATAAAGGACTCTTTGGGAAGTTTAAAAACAAATGTCTTTTTTAGCGGGATACCATATTTAATTAAAAATTTTAAATAACTGAGCTTATCCTGTGAGCTGTTATTTTGTGAGATGTGAAAGGCCCCTAAAATGTAACTTTCATTTAGAAATGAAAAATGAGAGTTAATATTTTAGGGGCCTTTCATGTCTCACAAAAGAAATGAGGGTTTTAAAATTCTTTTTTAGTACACAGCTAGGGGATGCATCTGTCTTGCCCTGTACTGCTATGAGAATGAAAGAAGGGTCAACTTGGAAAAAAAAAAAAAAAAGTATGTGCTAGGGAACAGAAGTACCTCTTAACTGAACAATGGTCTTATGATTTTAAAAGCCAGTGGGCAAAACCATCTATTGCTAGCTGGCAATAAAACAAAGAATATAATCAGATTAAAAGTTTGCTACTTACATAAAACCAAAAGACCCACCTGCATGGAGATCCAGTAAAGGACTGTTTTCTTCCAAGGGTCAACTTAAAACCCTTTGCATAAAGATCATCCTTACTTTACTAAACATTGTACCTCATTTTTTAAAACATCAAGATGTTAAGCCGAGTTCAAGCTTCTTTTCATTTAATGTTTAGGTTAGTATTGAGATGAACTACTAATGTTCAGGTTCTTTATTATGAAGGATTTTCTTTCAATACCTACTAGAAGGGGTGGCCTTAGCAGCCTAGGCATCAGCTTTAAAATACCTAGACTCCCTGGAACCATAGGCTGGATTCACAGGAGGACCTGGGAGCCCCTTAATTATGCTGAAATAAATTGCCTATACCAGTGTCTTTTAACAAAATTTTAAAAGCCAAAATACTCTATGGACATTAAGAATTCAATCATTTTTCCCCTTTCATTTGGAGAAATACTGGTTTGCTGTATGATCTCAGAAATCCAAAAATAGGTTCTTTCCTTTTTCACATTCTTTGCACAATCTAGTTTAGCATGCTGTCTCCTAAGCTATTTACAGACTTTAACAATACTATTTATTTGCTTAAAGGTTGTACTTTCAATTTGGCTGCGCTAGTCAGATTTAAGGTTTAATCTGCAGAAAACTGCATATTGACGTACCAGTGGTTAGAGAGGGCCTTGCTTAATCTTTTTATGATTCATTCAGTCGATGGGTTTTTTAATTGTCTTCACAGTTTTATTTAACATTAACTTAATTCAAAGCATTTCTTCAAAGTCCTTTGTTGTTGATATTCTTTTGTTCTGGGAGGAAGCTCTCTTCCACCAATTGTATTTCAGAAGTTAAAATGCCACTGTGGAATGAGAGAGTTTCATTACTAGCCATTTGAAAGGTGTAACCATCTTATAAGGAACTCAGAATCTCAGTGCAAGGCGCGGTTGACATGCCAGGTCTGCAGAGCGCCTAAACCATGTAAACTTCCCCCCATGGACAGACTTAACTAGAAGTGGAACCATCAGAACTGTCTAAATCAGCAACTTGGAGGGCTTTGCTATCTGTTCAATAGCACACGCCTATAAGAGAGAAGTCCTCAGACCCTCCACAGTAGGTAATGATAGAAGAATCTCCAAGTGGGGAGGGGGAGCAGCTGGACCTTGTGGGACTGAGTCTTCCCCAGGGTTCACTCTCCATCAGTAGCCTAGGAGAGTCAGAGCTGGCCCTGCTGACAAAACCAGGGGCCTTCCCAGCTGTGGTGGCGTGTGGAATCCCGAGAGATCCCAAAGAGCAGAGTGAATCTGGAGGTGGGAACCAAAGTTGTCAAATAATAGCTTCTCCTCCAGGGTTGAATCAGATTTGACTTTTCTTTTTTTAAAGAAAAGGTTGAGAACAAGTTTCCTCAGAGCATTATATAGGGGATTAAGAGAATTAGGAAACCCCGGTTGTTGTAGCTTTAGAAGATGATCTCAGGGGAGTTAATTAAATTCCCTCTGCCTTAGTTTCCCTCTAAGCAAATGAAAATAACAAGTCCTGGGACCTTCCAGTCACAATGATGCCGATGTTTAAAACAGGATTTTAGTTGCTATACAGGAAATGCACGTGCAAAATATTACTCACTTATTAAGGTGCAGGGAAATATACTGCCAACCACACTCCAGGTCCGTGTGCTCAGTTGATATTAGTCAGTTTTTATTAAAATATAGTGGTCGACTGTGGTTTCAATGACAAGAACCCTAAGGGGCAACTGGTTTCTAGGTATTTAAGCTAGTAGGAAGATAAGAGATTTGCAGTTTGTTTGGTGTCCCCGAAGATTTCCAGACAGCAGTTTGTTTCCTCTCACTTTTTATGAATGGCCGTAGTATTGTGCTTCCGTCTGCATTTTCTACCAAAGCCATTCATAAAAATAAAAAACAAAACAAAATAACAACAACGGAAAACGTCGTCGGTGCAGTCTGGAGCCACTGGGTGCCAGAGGCTGGGCAGACATCCCGGCAGCCATAGCCCCAACCACCATTGAAAGTCCTCAAGGGTCTGTTTGTTTGGTGGTCTGAAAAGTATGAAGTGCTGTGTGGAAGGGCAGCTGGAAGAAGTTCTGTGACACAGACTAGGCCGGGAGCCAGGGCTGGCAGGGTTTCAGACATTGTCTTTCCCCTCATTGAAGTGTCAGGACCTAATTCATGGAAAATTGGGCGAGCTGGCAGCCCTTTCAGAGGATTTCATTGAGCCCCACAGTGTGCAGGAGTCACATGAATGCGGGCTCCTCAGCCAAAAAGGGAGGGGGACTTCTGAGCAGGAGGAACCAGTCAGCCTGGAAGAATGTGTGGGGATTTGAAACGATTTGGGAGTAAACATGTGTACAGGTGTAATCGGCAGGGAAAAAAAAGGGGGAGGAAGAAAAGTGGTCTGTTCTTACAAATGACTCTTTTGAAATGAATACTCTCTGAGCGCTCAGAGTATTCTTGAATCCTAAGAGGCAAAGAAGTCCTAATCATTCTCAGTTGGATTCCACCTGGAGAAAACATCATCTCAGAGCCTGGGCCTTTATGATGTCATCTCTACTGTGATTTAAAGTCAGAGGGAAGAACTTTTGGTGGTTTTTTTTTTCTTTTTTTTTTTTTCAGTAAACAAAAGTATTTTGCCTTTCTTTTGTTTTATCTTGTTCATCTACAAAAATAAAAGCTCTGATTTTTTTTTTTAATAAAACATGTCTACTACAGCAGCAGTAAGACATCACACCATCACTGAAAGGAAGGAGAATGAATAGAAGTTCTACCCCTTCACGATAAGAGTGAATTTACCTTAACTTCTGTTATCTGGGAGAACTGTAGCAAGTTTCTTTCTTTCATTTGTACCACAAAAGCATGTCATTGCCCACATCAGGGTGGTGGTTCAGTTGTATTTGCAAATCTCAATGATGTGTGTGTGTGCATGCTAAGTCGCTTCAGTCATGTCCTACTCTTTGAGACCCTGTGGACTGAAGCCTGCCAGGCTCCTCTGTCCATGGGATTCTCCAAGCAAGAATACTGGAGTGGGTTGCCATGCCCTCCTCCAGGGGATCTTCCTGACCTAGGGATGGAACCCACATCTCTTATGTCTTCTACAATGGCAGGCGAGTTCTTTACCACTAGCACCACCTGGGAAGTCTAGATAAAATAAATAAATAAGGCTTATATTCAAACATGAGAGTGAGTACTGGAAGTAATTCATTAAAAATTTGCGGCTTTATGGGACTTCCCTGGTGCTGCAGTGGTTCAGACTCCATGTTCTCAATGCAGGGGGCACAGGTTCAATCCCTGGTCAGAGAACTAAGATCCTGCATGCTCCAAGGTGCACCCCACAAGAAAACTGGGCTTCAGATCCACCTTTTATAGCAACAAAGAATAGCTTAAATGTTTTTCTAATATGCTAAATATTGGACAGCTAACTCAGGCTGGACAGAAAACAGTTTGCTCAGATAGTTCACTCAAAAAGGGGGACTTTGCATTATATCCAGAATTAAATAGAGATGATAGAGATATGCAGATACAGATATGACAAAATATTCTGCAAATAGTACCATCAAGAAAGCGAATGAACCCACAGAATGGGAAAAAAAATTGCACATCAGATTCTGATAAGGAATTTGCATCCAGAACATATAAAGAACTCTTACAACTCAATAATGAATAGACAAATACAGTTTTTAAAGATTCAAATAGCCACCCCATGGACTGCAGCCCACCAGGCTCCTCCATCCATGGGATTTCCCAGGCAAGAGTACTGGAGTGGGGTGCCATTGCCTTCTCCGAAAGAAGATATACAAATGGCCAAAAGGTACATGAAAAGATGGTCAACATTATCAGCCATTTGGAATATTCAAATCAGAACCACAATGACATTCGCCTTCACACCAGCAGGATGTAAAAGACAGTAGCAAGTGTGGGCATGTCGGGGAGCAATTGGAATCCTCCTACATTGCTGGTGAGACTATAAAATAATGAGGCCGCTTTGGAAAACTATCTGACAGCTCTTTAAAAAGTTTAACAGTTAACCTCTATGACCCAGAAATGCCACTCCTAGCTGTATACCTAAGCGAAATAAAAACTTGTACACACGAAAACTCATACATGAATGTTCATAGTAGCATTATTCATGATAGCCAAAAGTTGGAAACAACCCAGATGTCCATGAAATGATGGATGTGTAAACAAAATATATCCATACAAGGGAATATTATTTGTCAATAAAAAGAAATGAATTACTGGGGCTTCCCTGGTGGACCTGTGGTTAAGACTCCGTGATTCTAATGCAGGGGGCACAGGTTCACTCCCTGGTCAGGGAACTAAGATCCCACATGCTACACCACCAAAAGATAGGTAAATAAATAAAATTATTTAAAAGGAATGCATTACTGATACATGCTATAGCATGAATAATCCTAGAAAACATTTTAAATGAAAGAAGACCATATGTTGTATGATTACAAAAGATACAAAAGACTGTATCCAGAATAGGCAAAGTTACAGGTGGCACTAATGATAAAGAATCCGCCTGCCAGTGCAGAGATGCAGGTTCCTTCCCTGGGTCAGGAAGATGTCCTGGAGAAGGAAATGGCAACCTACTCCTGTATTCTTGCCTGGGAAATCCCATGGACAGAAGAGCCTGGTGGGCTACAGTCCATAGGGTTGCAGCAAGAGTCAGACGTGACTGAACACAACACACATGTAGAGACAGAAAGTAGATTAGTAATTGATTGGGGACTGGAGGTTGGCTAAAGAGGGAAGAGGGGATGGGAGTGGGTGATAATGGACAGGTTTCTTTCCCAAGAGGTGAAATCTTCTAAAATTGGATAGTGGTGATATTTATACTACCTTCAGACTATACTGAAAAGCTTAGATGTATACACTTCATATGGGTGACTTTTATGGTATATAAATTATATATCAATAAAGCTGAGTTTTTTTAAACAAAATTGTAACAAATTAAGCCCTTTCACTTCCTAAGTTTTGTGATATGCTAGTTAAAACAAAGTGAATAGAATAGCAAGTTTATTTAGATGTAACTGCTATGGATTACAGACCTTAGTTGGGAATTGTTTTAAACATCCTTTAACCTGAAAGAAACCATTTGAACTTTGAAGAAACTTTCGTCTTCGCAAACAAGTATCAATATTTAAAACATGTATACTTAATTATTCTCATTGTGTGTGTTTCTTTTTAAATTATAACAATTATTTTTTTTTTTTTTCTTTCTCAGCCACAACAAGTTGTTCAGAAGAAGCCTGCTCAGGTAAGAGACAGTCATTGTGATTTTTTCTCCCAATTAATGTAAAAAGTAAGACAAAAAAATTATGACCCCAAATAACCTTTATTTAGTCTTTCTCTAGTTTTGATTATGTCAGCATTGTAGTGTTCTTGAAAACTGGTTGTATCCTTCAGACATAGTCAAGAATAAATAGTCTGAGGTTTTCAAAAATTCTGAAAGATGTCAAGACCTAAAGTATACAAAGCAAATAAAAATACTTCTAAAAATAAACCCTTTTAGTGCCTCATATAAAACAAATGCTTAATCTTCTGAGGTGTTTCGCCCATACTTAAACATCAAATTTTGTCATTTCCTTCTAACGATCCACATCCCATTGACTCAATACAGGACTTAATAGCTGCAAAGTATATCATGATCCATGACTAGAAACATATTTGTTCATTGACTTATTCCCCCCAAAGAAGAATTGGAAATTGAAAACTTTTTATACTAATTTTGCTATTGATGAACCCTCCGATCTTAGCTGAATGAGTCTCTGAAGTCTTTGGCAACATCAAAATTAGGAACCGTCTTTATGGTTCCTCTTGTTCCAATTATAATCTGTACTTAGAAGCATAAGAATCATGTTTATTGAGAAAGTATGTCTTGAATAATAAAATATAAAAATGTCTTGCTGTTCTCCCTTTTGGGGTTGAAAGAGATGCACAGGAGACCTAGGTGTATCATGCAAAACCTACCGCAGTAAATTATTAAGCAGTATCACAGGTTACCAAGTTCTTTGTTGATCTTTCATATAATTTATCTGTAGGATCTTTTCCCTAGAGTTCTCTAAAACTGTACCTCTCACCCTGTTCTCTTGAGACAGTGTTGGTTTGCACGGGAAAGACAATCTCCTGTATCTACTATTCTTTGCAAATGCAGCTTGAAAGAGAATTGAAGCTTCTAATCAAATATAAACATACAGGAAAAATGTACCTGAATAATTACACACGTGCTTTAAAATAAAAACAGAGTTTCCGTGAAAAAAAAATCGTAATCATAGCTGTTCCCTTTCCTAAAAGCCAAGAGCGGTAGGGGACACTAAAAATAAGCACACGATGTTTCTAAGCAATATTAAACAGAGCAAAATATAAACAAAAACTTGACATTTTTAAGTAGGAGATCCCAAATATATTATCCTCTCATCCTTCATTAGTAGGGAAATCAAGAGAAAATGAATTTATAATTCTGTGCATTGGGGTCAAAGTATATTGCAGTGTTCACTGTTACATCATGGGCTGTGAATGACAGGTTCATCATCTTAGGTGGTCTGTTAAAGCTTTGATTCAGTCTCTATTCTTGGGGTTGTAGGGAAGATAAGGCAAACAAAAACACAGTCACTGCATATGAGAAATGTGTAATCTAGTTCAGAGGTTCTTAGCCTTGGCTGCATATTGGAATCAACTGCAGATACTATTAATATAATTATGTAAATCCAGTTGTATATATTAATATATGCAGTTGACCCTTGAATAACATGGGTTTTAACTGTGATGGTCAACTTAAATGGGGATTTTTTTTTCACTAACTACTACAGTACCACAGGATCCATAGTTGGTTTAATTGGTGGATGCAAAATCACAGATATGGAGTGAGGACCAACTATAGGACTTGAGTATCTAAGGCAAATCCTGGAATCAGCCCACCTCGGATACTGAAAAACAGACAACTATAAATGTGTGTACATCCTGAACCCTACCCAGTGCTGTATGCTGGAGCCAGCCCTTGTGAGGCAGTTGTATCTCTTCCAGACTCTATATTTAGTGATGTCAAGTAGGTGACTTGAAATCCATTTTGGTGGGAGTAGTTACACCATGAAAATTGATATATACTACAAGTCAGGACTTTATTTTATGGGAGAGGCAAGTTGTTGAACTTTTACCTGCATACCACTGGCCCCCACCCTTCAGCGATACTGATTATTTGGTCTGGAAACACACGCATTAGTATTTTATGAACTCCTCAAGTGAGTAACGTAGAGCCATGGATGAAGATACCCAGTGAACACATTTGAGAAGACATTTGAATATTTGTTGAGCAAATGAATGCGCAATGAGAGTCTATATGAGGCACAGCGTGATACAGATGAATGAGTGGGATGCCCTGTGTCGCCTAAGGGGGATGATCCTTGGAAGAATTTTGATCTTGTTATTGTTGAGTTGCAGAAGGGAAAATGAAGACATAGATTATTCTTTAGGGAAAGAATAGAAGATGTTTTAGATGAGATGAATGGCATATTCAAAAGTAAAGAGGCAGAGACAGGTAAATCACTGGTGGAGGTTATCCACATGGCTGAAACTGATTACAAATTGGGCAATAATACACCAAGAAATGATGTAAGTGACATCAGACATTTTTGTCCCAAAAGAATCAGGAATATCAAAGAAATCACAGATGGATTGGGTTGGTCCTCACTGATCAGTCTTGCTGTCTTACAGACCATGTTCCAGATTTGCCCTTGAAAAGAGAGTTTAGACTCAGAAAAAAAGAACATGGGCTCACTGGGCTTCCTAATCTATATTGTCTTAAGGACACAGTGATGAATTATATAAACATGGGGACTACACGGAAGTTTGTGGAGGATAATGTAAATTTTACAGCACATTCAAAAGAATCTCTTTCTTTTCCATCTGTTTCTGTCAAAATACCCTCCTGGATGGCTTTAACATGTGGCAGTCTGGATTAACTCAGGCTTGTATCCTTTCTATCCACACTACTTTGAGGGGTTACATTCAGATCCTGTTTTGAGGTCACAAAAATTTTAGGACAATTAAATATTTTACATCCAAGAAAAGAACTCAGCAGTGTATAAGGTGGCCTAGGTTTTGCTTTCTGGCCCTGTCAATGGATGAATTAATCTCTCTAGTCCCTATATATCCATCTATGAACTGGGAAAATAACAGTGCATCTTCATGTACTCCAAAAGACATTTTAAGAGTTGTATAAATTCCAGGGAATATTATTACATTCTGACTTATTTTTGGATGCTTGGCTTTTCATTTCTAGAGATTTGTATTCTCAAAAATATCCAATGTCTAATTAGTTCAAAACTACTATCTTTTTTTACCTTAAGTGTTTTCACTGCATCTTTTTAAAATAAAGGATTTTTTTAACAAAGGGAAAATTTTATGGTGATTTCTACATATTATCATTAGGACTAAAGCACTTGCCTTGAATGTAATTCCATGTGTATGGAGTTACAAAGACTGTCATCTACAGTATCTAATGCCATCAAATGCTTGTTGTCATTGTTCAGTCACTAAGTCATGTCCAAGTCTTTGCGACCCCATGGACTGCAGCATGGCAGGCTTCCCTGTCCTTCACTATCTCCTGGAGTTTGCTCAAACTCAAGTGCATTGAGTTGGTGATGCCATCCAACCATCTCATCTGCTGTCACCCCCTTCTCCTCCTGCCCTCACTTTTTCCCAACATCAGGGTCTTTTCCAATGAGTCAGCCCTTCACATTAGGTAGCCAAAGCATTGGAGCTTCAGCTTCAGCATCAGTCCTTCCAATGAATATTCGGGGTTGATTTCTTTTAGGATTGAGTGGTTTGATCTTCTTTCAGTCTAAGGGACTCTCAAGAGTCTTCTCAAGCCACAGTTCAAAAGCATCAATTCTTTGGCGCTCAGCCTTCCTCATGGTCTGACTCTCACATACGTGCGTGACTAGTGGAAAAACCATGGCTTTGACTAGAGGGACCTTTGGTGGAAAAATTATGTCTCTGTTTTTTAATATGCTGACTAGGTTTGTCATAGCTTTTCTTCCAAAGAGCAAACGTCTTTTAATTTCCTGGCTGCAATTACCATCCGCAGTGAGTTTGGAGCCCAAGAAACAAATGTCACTGTTTCTACTTTTTCCTATCTATTTGCCATGAAGTGATGGGACCAGATGCCATGACTTAGTTTTTTTCATGTTGAGTTTTAAGCTTTTTCACTCTCCTCTTTCACTGTCATCAAGACGCTCTTTAGTTCGTCTTCGCTTTCTACCATTAGAGTAGTATTATCTGCATATCTGAGATTGTTGATTTTTTTCCTGGCAATCTTGATTCTAGCTTGTTATTCATCCAGCCCGGCATTTCACATGATGTACTCTGTGTTTCAAGTTAAATAAACAGGCTGACAATATACAGCCTTGTCGTACTCCTTCCCAATTTTGAACCAGTCCGTTGTTTGTGTCCGATTCTAACTGTTGCTTCTTCTTAAATTTCCTCAGAACTTTGGGGATGCAACTTTTTGAAAATGGATTAAAGAAAGTCATAATTCATTCCAAGGAGCCAAATTCAGAATTAGGCTAAATCTCAGAATTTAGATGTGCATATGTGTATATAAGTACATACATCAAGAGAGGAATAAAAATTTAAGGAAAACCATTCTGCAGAGGTGTGCTTGGGAAGTCCACCAGGTGCCATCAGCTGCAAACCTCAATGTGTGTCACGTAACCCTGATGGGAAAGTTAATAACCTTAAAAATCTAAAGGGGAAAATCTCTAATATTTAACATTAAATTTATAAGTTCCAAAACCAGTGAAAACTAAGCTTTCTAGAGAATTCTATATTTTCATTTAAAGTGATAAAGTAAGAAGTTAGCTAATTTCCTAGTTTTTTAGCCATTGATTGCTAAAAAAGCAGTTGATTTCTCAGCCACACAGATTACATTCTCAATTTGAGTAGGAAATTGGTACGTTTTGTTGCTGCTGTTGTTCTTTTTATAAAAGAAACCTTATAAGATATAGGGTTATTATTATTGATAGAGGGGGCTTTGCTTCTCAAGTGTTAATTTTCATAAGAAGAAAAATCTCACTCCATCGCAGAGTTCTAAAAAGATTTTGTTGATTTATTAGCTATCTTATTGTTTCTTGATTTCCGCCTTTTAAAATTTTAAACTGAAATTAGAAGTGAGTCCTTATATATAATTCAGATTTTTTTTTTTCTCACGTGAGCCCTACTCAGAAGGTAAAAACAGCTTTAAACAATCCTAAGTTCTCCTTCCTTTCAACCCAGTTTCCTCATTGTTGTAGCGCCCTGGCAAGCTACACCTCTAGCAATTAAGACAGGTAGAAACCTGCTCCTTTTCAGCTTCCCGGTGAGAGAACTGGAAAGTTTTCAGTTTCTGAGAGACTGGAAACAAAGCTTTCTGTTTCGAAACAGAGCTTTTACCTGCGAGTAACATCATTTGTGGGTGGTGTGTGTTGGGGCAAAGAAATCTAAGCCTTGGTTATCATGGGATTTTCCCCCCCTTAAAAAAAAAAAAAGAAGTTGAATGCTTTTACAGAGACTTCAAGGGCAGTTTTAAGGATGTTTATATTTCAGACAACCTAAACATTGTTTGGAGCAAAATGAGAGATTTCACTTTGGGACAAGCAGGTTGATGAATTGCAGTCAGCATCTTGTTCTCAAAGAAGGCATTTTTACTGGGGGCTTTTAGTCTAGACATACAAAGGAGGAAGGAGGAAAAAGGGAGAGTTCTCTAACACTCATCTTTTACGTGGTATCTTGGCCAGTGCAGTAAATAGTTCATCATAAATCAGACTTGCAAAAAAGAGTCACTCTCTACTCACTCAGGGAGAATAGTGATTTATGCTGCTTAAGTCATAAAGAGTACTGATTTATTTGTTTTCCAGCTTATGCTCTTTCAAGCTGGTGAAACAGTTTGTGGGCCAGTAAATGTTTGGTACCGACTGGCAAAACATAAAGAATTATATCAAAGCCCACCTCGAGTGGGACTGTTTTGTGTATAGGAAATACATTTTTGATTTAACCTCTGACCTCTGACATTGCAAAGGTCAAGGAAAAAGAAGAGATCCAAGTAGAAGGCAGCATTTAACTCTTATAATAAAGTAGCTCAAGGAGATACAGCACATGGGTAGGGCAGAGGAAGCATATCAAAATGATCATCAACTGTAAACATATGAAGTCATTAGCTTAGTTTTAATAAAGGAATATTGGCGAGATGAAGTCAGCTGTTTCTTGGCATGGGATGTCTTACAGAGATGACATAAACATCTAACAGAAGTGAAAGAACATTACTCAGTTTGGGGCACAACATAAAACTCCAAAAGGCAAAATATAGTGTTTCTGAACTTGACAGATTTCCTATAAGAGTTTTTTTTTTTTTTAATATGATTGCCTTTAACTGTGTGGTAAAGCCTGTGGATTAGGCTAAAATTAAATGGCCTTGTCTGTCTGCTTTCCTTTGCATATTGCAGTGCTTTTCCTATGCATTTTGATGTGAGTCATATAAAAAGCTATTATTTATTCAATATGTAAGATTTCTTCTTACTATCCAAACCCAAATTAATATGAATAAATAATAACTGGCTTTAAAACACTGTCTTTCTAAGAAAATCCTTAATGTTTGAATAGAAGTATGTTGGTTTGTCCAAGAAACTTTTTTAACTTTGAAGGAATGTTTGCTGGACACGGAAATGTTTCTATTGAAGAATTATTTAACTTACTGTTATTATTGATATTTTAATAATCATCTTCAAAAGTCCTTGTCTCAGGATAATAAACAATGTTTGGTGCAATAATGATTAAAACTCAGAAATGTTGTTTCCTGGCAACAAATACAAATTATGAACAATTTTATATACATAGAAAACAAAGAGAAAATGTTTCTGCTAATCTGAGCCATCAATAAACACATCCCGAATAAAACCATTAAGCAGCCTTTAATCTATCCATTTTAAAACTACTTTGTAAAAAGAAGAACATTCCTCAATAGTTTTGGAAATGTTGAAATGAATTTCCTTTTCCTGAGTGGTTCCTTCATATAAAAATCTTTTTGCTGCATCTTTAACTATTTTTTAAACATGATATTCCTTCAGTAAGAATTAGAAACTGCCGGACACAGGAGCCTGGAAGGCTACAGTCCGTAGGGGCACAAAGAGCCAGGCACAACTGAAGCAACTTGGGAGATATGCGTGGAAAACTGATGAAGTTTGTGATCCTCAGAAATCATGACTTGCAGGATCCTGAAATCTGCAGTTAATGAGTGTGAAAGTCGCTCAGTCGTATCCGACTCTTGCAATTCCATGGACTATACAGTCCGTGGAATTCTCTAGGCCAGAATACTGGAGTGGGTAGCCTTTCCCTTCTCCAGGGGATCTTCCCGACCCAGGACTCGAACCGGGGTCTCCTCCATTGCAGGCAGATTTTTACCAGCTGAGCCACAAAGGAAGCCCCCCAAATTTGCATTTAGTTTATATATAAAATGAATTGTCTATCTGAAAAATGTGATTCCCTTCTGAAGATATTTTTAAATAGTCTTCCATCCCAGAAAAGAATTTGTAGTATCCCAGAGATGAATGTTACCTCTCTTTGCAGTATTTTCAGGGATGAAACTCTGATCAGAGGCATGCCCAAGACAAACAGCAGTGTGTTAAAATCTAAGATGTCATATTTTGTTTTCTTCGGGAGGCATTCTTTAGTAACAGGTTTTTTTCCCTTTCTTTCACAGCTATCTATCATTGAACTACAGATAAAGAAATAAACACAAAATGAGTGGCTATAATGACTCATCATAGCTCCACACTGTAGTCTTACAGAATTTTTACTCTTTTTTCAAAGTTTTCCCATTTCGTTGTCACATTTTTTTCTCACACCCTGCTGATGGGTATTATCATTATTGTGTGACACAGTGAGAACCAGGCACAAGTTATACACACATTAATGCTAGGGCTGGCGCCCGTGTTCATTGATCTCTAGGATCAACCTTCTTTACCTCAAACATCCTCCAGTAAGACCTTAAAAGGCTCCCCCGGTGGCTCAGTGGTAAAGAATCCACCTGCAATGCAGGAGACGGGTCAATCCGTGAGTCAGGAAGATTCCCTGGAGAAGGAAATGACAACCCACTCCAGTATCTTGCCTGAGAAACCCCATGGACAGAGGAGCCTGGGGGGCTACAGTCCATAGTGTTGAAAAGAGGCAGACACGACTGAGCACCTGAACACACAATAAGATCTTAAAACTGACTTTTATTAAGTTGATGGTAACACATGCAAGGTAGACGCTTGTATATTTTTACATACATAAGACTAAAATTAATAAAAAGATAAGGTACCATAAATATCCCAACTTCTAAAGCATCCTTTTGAAAAACATTTCCACCAGAATGCCTTGCACTTGCCAGATCATAGGGTTTATATAGGTTCCATTGAACATGTTTTTTAAAAATGTGATATAAAGTTTTCCTAGTTGAAGGAAATAATCACTTTCCATGAAGTTAAACAGCCCCAATCCATTTTAAATTAAAATATCTGACCAAGAGATAGAAAATGTCCGGTTTGTGGTCTCATGGGTCACTTAGCTGCAGATGGAACTTGAAAACTTGGTTTCTGGTCTCTGCTGCAGAGGAGGGGAACCCATAATTTTTGTTCTAGCAGGACTGGCTTGAGATATTCACGAACATGAAAAACTCTTGAGTGTGTCATTCCAAGTCCTTAAGGAACTGAACATACTAAGATGACAAAAAGAATGTCACTAAACCGTAACTACTCTCTCTAGAAGACTAGGTATTGTTTGGTTTACTAGCAACATAGCTTAAATTACAGATGCATTTGTAGCCTGTAGCACTTTCTAATAAGAGAGTCACAGAATTCTTTGCAACCATGGGGAAAACAAATAAGGGTTTATTAGGCGACATGGACTTCTGTGACTAGCCCTCCTTACTACACACAAAGAGGGGCATGATGATGACAGCACCCCTATAATTTGCAGGGAGAGTATTTCCATTTCTCAGTTCCATTGAAAATTCGCTGGCCTCCTTTCCACTGCAGATCTTCTGTTTAGTCTGCATCTGAAAATTAAACCCAGAGCTTCGGCTCTTGCCTTAAACCTTCCTCCAGTGCACACCCTCACCCTTGCCTGTGGTGGTAAGACCTATGGTTAAACGCCTAAGACATTGAAAAATTCCGTCCAGCATGAGGGGATCAGGATGTATATTGGGATGTCTTCTTCCTCCTTTTGAATCAGTGAGCAAAAGTGCATCCAAGGGTATATGCCAAATGCATCATGCTGAACAAAATCAAAAGAATGGGGAGAGGTGAGAACTGTCTAGGTTTTAGTGGGGTTTTTCCCCCAAGCGTAATGAAAGCAATGAAAGAGTTACACTTATTAAATTCCTTTTGGGGGAAACAAAAGAAAAACTTTAGGCAAAATGAGTGCAATTTTTCCAGCAGTCATAATAAAAATATAGTTCTCCAACTCTGCCTACTTTCTTCTCCCTCTCTTCAGTTTTCTGCCAAAAAAATCCACGTGTTTCACCCCGTGTGGTGCAGCCTTAGTGGTCTTTGTAAGGTAACTGAGTGGATGGCTGGGGGCTGTTCAGTGTTTAGAGGCCTTAGTGGCTGGTGCTCATAAAAATGTCACTGTGCACTTTCACTTTGAAAAGTCCTTTTATCCTACATTCCTGAAGCGCCATTCCAACAGTAAGCCTCCTTGACCAGACTGCGGCTGCCTGGCTTTCCCACCTCGCCAACTAGCCCCTAATGAGATGTGGAGAGTGCTTGGCGACAGTCTTTCAACGACTCAGTATTGCCTCAGAGCTGCTGTTGGGGGGCTACCCAAGCTCAAAGATCCTTTGGCCATATGTAGCGAACATAATACCTCAAGTTCCAATCTATTGCCTACAGCAAATGGCAGTGTCTTTTAAGTTACTTAGGATTGAATCTCAGGGGTTCCTACCAGCTACTCTGCTGTGAAAATAAGATTCCTGGGGGATGTCAGGACCAGATGCATCTTCCTTTCATCACTGGTTCCTGTCTGTCCACTCTTTGCACCACAGAAGGGCCCTGTGTGAAGTCTGGTCAGCAGCTGAACATGGATTTTCTGACCCCATCCTTTTTTTTTGGCTATACTGGGTGTCCGTTGCTTAGCTCAGGCTTTCTCTACTTGTGGCAAGCATGGGCTCCTCTAGTTGCAGTGTGAGGGCTTCTCATTGTGGCGGCTTCTCTTGTTGCAGAACACTGGCTCTGAGACACACAGGCTTCAGTAGTTATGACACACAGGCTCAGGAGTTGTGAGTCTAGAGCTTGGGCTCAGTAGTTGCTCCGAAGCATGTGGAATCTCCCTGGACTAGGGATTGAACCCATGTACCCTGTATTGGCAGGCGGATTCTTATCCACTCTGCCACCGGGGAAGTCTTCTGACTCCATCATCATGCATCCACAACCCAGATGGTTCTTGAGAAGGAAAGCAAGAACTCTTCTCTCCCAGCCTTACTTTGCAATCTGCTATTGAATCACCTGCCCCAATTCAGTCAATGAACTGTGGATCCAAAAAGAAAAAAAAAAATTGAAGATTTTTCTTCTCTTAATTACACACATACTTTCTGTCACAGCAAAAGGCCAGGTTACTGGAAGGGTGAGAACTGGGGTTTGCAGAGGTGAGAGCTGCCACCTTTCACGTGCACCTCCAACATGATCCCCTTGGCAGCCGTGTCATCCTTTAGAGGTTGGCCAGTCAGGGCTATGCCAAGAAGAGGGAACTCTCCACAGACCAAACACTTGTGAAAACCTTCATCCTGAGCATGTGAGAGCTACATGACCTCCCAAGGTTTGACCCAGTGAGGCTCCCGCCCTCTGGCATCCTGGTTAGAAAGCCAGTACTAGCAGAGGCATTTCAGTGTCCATGGAAATAAAACAACTCTCCGTCTTGTGTTAAGAACCATTAAGTAAAGGAAACAATATGAGGATGAGGGACTGTCATTTTCGGCTGAATTGTGTCTAAGGGATCTAAATAAACCACTTCCATATCAGGAGCTACAAGAGCTCAAATCAAGCAACATTTCTGGGAATGTTTTGAAAAGCTGATCACATCCCATCTACTGCAAGATCTTTGTAAGTTCATGGCCTGAAAATTCAATGTCCTTCTGGATTTGGAAGACCTTTTTCCAGATAGTCTAGAAAAATTGAGCAGTTAGGAATGGAATAATTACAGGTTGATCTGGGGCCCCAGGGGCCTTCCAACTTGACAGCCTTCTGTTAATTTGTTAACCAGGGGAAGAAGCAATCAAATCTATCTGCCAGCTTGTACGCCGTAGTCTGTTTCAGGGTAGTCACCTAAGTCCATACCTCCTGTCCTAATGAGAAATGAGTCCTTTGGGGATGGTTGAAGAGTGTATCTGCCGAACAACTTAAGTGACTTTCTGGAATTTAAATATTAAATGTAAAGACAAGGTCAAAGGGCGGCTGAACATTGGCTCAACTCTTGCGTCCGTCCCCTCCCATCCTCCTTTGTGGCCAGGACTCCATACATGGAGAATCTCAGGATCCTGGCCTGTTGCCTATCAAGAGGTATAAACCTACTGCTTAAATATGTGAAGCCCAGTTTGGGCGTTGGGAGCAGAGGGGAGGTGGCTGCGAACGTTCCACGTTTCCTACATAACCCAAAGCAGACTAAACAAAACCAGTGTGAAATCTCATGACTTGATGCTGCAGTGGTTATATTTTTTAAGCTGTAATCCATTCATTTGTATGTGTGTTTATTCCCAGGATTTACAGCTCCCTCAGTCTTGGGTAGAGGGAAGAGAATGTTTGAAACCTTTGGCAAAGGGTTTGCAATAAGCAGTGGCCTATTAAAGCTCAGGATACAGTGTGTGAGTGCGTGTGCATTCATGTGAGCCTGTGAGTGCCCGTTCATGTGGGCTTTTTTTTTCCCCTCCCTTTTGCTGCTTTTACGCAAAAGCGTCACACATGGTAGCATTTAGGAGTTCCTTCACAGCTGAAGTGCTTCAAACACTAATGAATGGAAGTTTGGTCATATAATGCAGACAAGCTTTAAGGCATGCGTTACTGAATGGTGTACTGTAGTGACCTGGGAAAGGAAGAGAGGTATAAATTGTGTCAGTTAGCCACCCAGACAAAATGAAGCCATGTGGAAAATCAAATCTATTAAAGTATGAAGACTGTTATAAGCTGTTTGAAGCTGGCCGTTCCTAAAGTTTGCTGCAGGAGTAAATGTTTGCTTCTTCTCCCAGATCTTTTTCACATGCCGTCTTATGAGACAGTGTACAGCATTTGATAAAAATCATCCTGTCACTAAGGACGCTTTTATCAGAAATGTTTATTGTCTCCGCTTTACCACCCATGTCCTGAAAGGTACTGCACATTTGTTAAATAAGCAAAAGGAAAGAGAACTTTACAGCTCAAGCCGGCTTGCAGAAACTCCAACAAATTCCAGAGCCATAAGGAATCAAAAAAGGGAAAGAGAAGGGAGAATTAGATTTATGAAGAGAAGGCCCTGCAAAAACATATATATTAGATTTTCTCTGTTTGGTCAGCCCACCATTAAATGTTTGGTTGGTGTGGATTTAGTACTGAGATTGAGCTGTTAATGGCAGACTGTGGTCATTGTCTTACAATGTGCTTTAATAAATACAAGGAGGAAATCCATTTGGAAAGGAAGTGAGTCCTCAGCTCTTGCAGCCCTTTCTCAGGCTCTGCCTTCATGCTGCCTCCCTCATGGTGGTGGTGGCATCTTGGTCACACAGGAGTGCCAACACCCATCTGACTCTGCCCCAAGCCTGGCTGTCCTGGCCCTGCAGCTTTGGGTATATGAGTTCTTGTGCCTTGATTTTCTCACCTGTAGAATGGGAATAATACCAGCCAGTCCCTAAAAGCATCAAGTAAGCACCCTAAGAGCATCAGCTATGATTTCCAATATCTGCAGGACATGTTTCCTTTGTGCCTCAGGAATGGATCCCCTCCACTTGATTTGCTAGTTTTTAAAACTGATGACTGGTGAGCCATCGGGAAAAAATTTATCCGTGTCTTTTTTCCCTCTCGTTGGTGAGTAAGCTCACACGGGCCTGACATTCTCTGGATGGCAGACAATTGAATCTGCTGAGCAGCCGCCATGATGTCAAGCCTTAAGTCAACAGTGGCTAATGACGGCTCTGGGAAAAAACAACACCTTGATTCCTCAATTATGGTTTAAGAAGCCCTGGGAACGAGGGGCTTGCCAGTCATCCGCATCCTCTTTTGAAGCCAGCATAATGTGCTGTAGAAACAGGTCACTTCTGAACCATTTGTCAGAGCAGCCACACAGTGTAACGGTTGTGCCCTTTGTGTGTTCCAGGAGGAGACTGAAGAGACATCCTCACAAGAGTCTGCGGAAGAGGATTAGGGGGCACCAACATTCAATTTCTACCTCAGCAGCAGTTGAATCTTTTGAAGGGAGAAGACACTGCAGTGACCACTTACTCTCTATCGCCATGGTCTTTCCACTTTCATCTGGGGTCGGGGGTGAGGGGGTGGGGCGGGGGCGGGGCGGGGGTGGGGGTGGGAGAAGTCACGTAACCTTAAAAAGGACTATATTAATCACCTTCTTTGTAATCCCTTCACAGTCCCAGGTTTAGTGAGAAACTGCTGTAAACACAGGGGACACAGTTTTAACAATGCAACTTTTAATTACTGTTTTCTTTTTCCTTAACCTACTAATAGTTTGTGGATCTGATAAGCAGGAGTGGGTGGATGAGAAAAAAACCTCTGAATCGGGTTTAGTCAATCACTGCACTGCATCCAAACCAGAAACGTGTCACCCACGTGACACTGGGCATTCCTCCAGGCCAGGCGTGGTGGGAAACACTGGCCACCTCAGACGCCACCCAGCCCGCTCAGTAGTGAAGCTTCTGTGTAGAACACCAAAGATAGGACTAGCTACTACTTCTCTCTTTTTCATATAACCTTGTAGACACTTACTTGATGATTTTTTTTTTAATTTTTACTTTTATTTCTAAATGAGACGAAATGCTGATGTATCCGTTCATCCAGCTTAACAAACCAGAAAAGGTGATGTTCACTTTTCAAAAAGGGAAGTACGCAAACTCTGATTGCCAACTCCTTTATTTATGGATGCCACCGCATATCTGCAGGAGTAATAAATTTACTCACAGCCCTTGTTTTTTTATTTTCAGGAACCCTCATCCGGGTAGAATCTACTTCCTACAGAGCCAAATGCCATTTAGCAATAAATCACACTTGTCAGCCTCAAAGCATTTTTAAGGAACCTAGACAAGTAAAATTATCCTCTTTGTAATTTAATGAAAAGGTACAACAGAATAATGCATGAAGAATTTAACCTGGATTATGAGGTGGGAGGAGCGAAATCCAAATTTCTTTTGCTATAGTTTATACTACAATTTAAAGGACAGAAAGAAAAAGCAGGCTCTCTCTCTCCTCTTTCTCTCTCTTCATTGTTTATCAGTTTCCGTGAAAGACCTAAATACCACTTACCTCAAATGAAGCTTATGTGTTACGTCAAGTAATACGTTTTGACATAGGATGGTTGGATGAGGTGCTTGACCTCAGCTCACCATCTCTTCATTCAAACTGCACTTTTAGCCAGAGATGCAATACAAACCCACTGCTCAATACTACCTCTGAATGTTACAATTAATTTACAGTTTAGTACTTATTACATGCTGCTATACACAAGCAATGCAAGAAAAGAAAACGCCATGGGTAGGTGATACAAATCATCTACGGTTCTTTTTTGTCCACTTATTTACAGTTAAAGAAGCAGTCTCCTTACTGTGTTTCAGCATGGCTATGTATTTTTCTATGGGATTTTTTTTTTATTAAAATTTTACAAATACTTGTTTCAGCTTCTCTGCTAGATTTTCTACAGTAACTTGAATTTTTGTTTTTAACCAAGTCGCTCCTAGGTTCTTAAGGATAATTTTCCTCCATCACACTACACATCACACAAAATTTGACTGTAATGTTTAAATATTACCTTCCAAGTTTGTACCTCACATGAATTGTTTAAGGAAATGGACTAATTGACTTGCAAAGACCTACCTCCAGACTTCAAAAGGAATGAACTTGTTACTTGCAGCCTTCATTTTTGTCAATGTTTGAAATATTTCAGACTGCAGCTAACCCTCATCAAAACTATTTTTGTAAAAGGCTTTTTTGATAGAAAGAAACACGTTTTTACATACTTTTTGCAAATAAAATAAAGCCAACCTTCAAAGAAACTTGAAGCTTTGTAGGTGAGATGCAACAAGCTCAGCTTTTGCATGATGCAATCAAAAATATGTTTTGAAGATTAGTTGACTATGAAAAAATGCTTGACAGATATTTTCATGTATTTTACACAAATGTGATTTTTGTAATATGTCTCAACCAGATTTATTTTAAACGCTTCTTATGTAGAGTTTGTATTCCTTTCTCTCCTAGTGAGTGTGCTGACTTTTTAACATGGTATTATCAACTGGGCCAAGAGGTAGCTTCTCATGACGGCTTGTGTCAGTCTGGCTTTTAGCACTGATGCCAAATGAAATTCAAAACCATCTCTCTTCCAGCCGCTTCAGGGAGGTCGTTTCAAAGACCACGTACCTCTCTGAGACGGGCTCACTGTTGTGAATCACCAAAGGAGCTGTGGAGAGAATTAAAACCCAACAGTACTGTTAACTATGCATTTAATAAGCAAATAAACAGTGGCTCATAAAAATGAAAGTCCCACTCCTTATCTTGGGTTGGGTCTTTTGAAACCTCACTGGCCAGCAACTGAAGCAGTTGCTCATGTTGGCCAAACTCAGAACACACAGCAATTTCCATCTCTGATGAAGTTACTCTCTTATTTCCTATACGTTGTACAATCAAAACACACTACTACCTCTTAAGCCCCAGTATACCTCATTTTTCATACTGAAAAAAAGCTTGTGGCCAATGGAACAGTAAGAACATCATAAAATTTTTATATATATAGTTTATTTTTGTGGGAGATAAATTTTATAGGACTGTTCTTTGCTGTTGTTGGTCTCAGGCTAAATAAGACTGGACATTTAACTTTTCTACCATTTCTGAAGTTAGGTATGTTTCCAGGAGAAAAGTATCAAGACGTTGAACTGCAGTTGACTTTCTCCCTGTTTCTATGAGTGTCTTCTAACTTTGTTCTTCATGTAGAGTTGCTGTCTATGATTGTACTTTGAATCGCTTGCTTGTTGAAAATATTTCTCTAGTGGATTATCACTGTCTGTTCTGCACAATAAACATAACAGCCTCTGTGATCCCCCTGTGTTTTGATTCCTCCTCTTTGTCATGACTCCATTAAATGAGTAATAAAGTTTGGTCAAAACAGGTGAAGGAGAGAGACAGTCACAAGTCATTTTGTTGCACCTCCTACACACTGTGCACCCACACCTCTGCACACACCAGTGTAAAGTTTTCAAGCACAGCTCTCCGAGGGTTCCCAATCCACAGATTCAACCAACCACAGATTCCCTAGAGCCGACTGCATAAAGTGATTTTGTATAAGGAACTTGAGCATTCTTGGATTTTGGTATTGGGGCTTTCTTGGTAACTCAGCTGGTAAAGAATCTTGCAATGCAAGAGACCCAGTTTCAAGTCCTGGGTCGGGAAGATCCCTTGGAGAAGGGATAGGCTACCCACTCCAGCGTTCATGGGCTTTCCTGGTGGCTCAGATGGTACAGAATCTGCCTGCAGTGCAAGAGACCTGGATTCAATCCCCGGATTGAGAAAATCCCCTGGAGGAGGGCATGGCAGCCCACTCCAGTATTCTGGCCTGGAGAATCCCCATGGACAGAGGAGCCTGGCAGGCTACAGTCCATGGGGTTGCAAAGAGTCAGACACGACTGAGCCACTAAGCACAGCACAGGGATCAAACCCGTGCCCCCAGGATTCTGAGGGAAGGCTATATCAAACTTCTTGAATCAGTTGTCCTAAATTTACATTTCATAATCTGACATTTAACTCCACAAAGACAATCTTCAAAGAAATGTAAAGGAAGAATAATCATAGTTTAAAACCAGAGGGTTTTCACTGAAGGCTTGCGTCTGCAAAGTTTGTAACTGATCTGTCAGTTCTCTTTGAATTGGTATCTGTAGAGGTCCAACAGTTTGGTGAAAAAAATAAGAAATTGAAAGTCACAGAGTGTCTGCCGAACAGGAATCTTTTTATTCTGTAACACCCATAAGCAGTGAACACCCATGAACTTATTCCACCAAATTCATCTTTACACCTCTGTTGCCTTTTAGAAGTAAATCCAACAGTTTTTTAAAAGCTAAGTCCTCTGGGTTGTGCTGCCCCCGTTGTCACTACAGCCCTCTTTGCTTAGCTTTTTAGGAAGCGCTTGCTCAGTTTAAGAAACCTATCAGGAAACGTATTGTCAAACTTACTACTTCATTCCTTCATTTATTTATTTTCACAGCCTATATTTTGTGAGTGCCTATTTTGTGCTTAAATCCCAGACCAAGAGGCCTTTCAAAATATTATTTCCTTGGGAAAAAAAATTATGCAGGTGCAGAAATGACAGGCAGCATGCAAAAAGACCCAAGTAAATTGCTTAGGCAACAAGTTGCAAGAATTTAGAGGAGGGAAAGCTGTTTCCTGCTGGAGTGGATCATTAATTAAACCTAATAATAGGACAAATGTATTTAATGAACCCATATTTAGTCTCGTTTTTATTAATATAGAAAAGCAGATAAGAAAAAATTAATTCTTGAAAACAAAAATAAGCCAAGAGAGAATCTTTGACTTTAAAAAGGAAGACTAAAAAAGGACATATCATGTCCAGAATAGGATAAGTAGAAAAACGAGATAAAAAAATTTCCCGTATTTTAGAGATGATGTTCGTTAATGATCTCTTATTTAGATTTCTTGTTAGAAAAGTTTAAAGTATTGCATTTACAAAATAAGTTAAAAAAAAATAAGTTGTACTCCTGTGAAAGCTCATAAGTTTAAATAGAAGTTCAAGGAGGGTATCCAAAAATATCAACGTATTCAAACATCAGAGGAGCATCTAGTATGTGAAAGTGTTTGTCACGCAAGCGTGTCCGACTCTCTGCGACCTATGGGCTGTAGCCTGCCAGGCTCCTCTGACTATGGGATTCTCCAGGCAAGAATACTCGAGTGGGTGGCCATTTCCTTCTCCAGGAGATCTTCCAAGAATCGAATCCGCGTTTCCTGCACTGGCAGGCAGATTCTTTACCACTGAGCCACCTGGGAAGCCCCATTCCTGCCTACAAAGAGTCAAAACTTCTCATGAGGGGGCTAGACTCAGGGAGAGCTGTGTAAATAGAACCTTACTAAGTTACCCTGAAAGTGGCTGGAAGCATCTTGAACTTGCTGCCAATGTTAGGGACAAATCGTAGGTCCTCCCACAAAAGGGCTGTAGCGCCACCATTAGAGACGGATCCCGGGCCTTCATGGACAGTGAGTCTCAGCTGGGGTAGCATTTCATAAACAGGGGGAGGGGAATGTTCTAACAGGTCTGGGTGTGCTCCACTCTGGTGATTTCGGGGATGGTAAGTGGTTTAGGTTTTCTTTTTTTTAAGAAAAATATAGTTGCTCAGTCGTGTCTGACACTTTGCGACCCCATGGACTGGAGCTCACCAGGCTCCTCTGCCCATGAAATTCTCCAGGCAAGGATACTGGAGTGGGTTGCCATTCCCTTCTCCAGGGGATCTTCCTGACTCAGAGATCCTGGGTCTCTTGCACTGTAGACAGATTCTTTACTGTCTGAGCTGCCTGGGAAGCAATAAAAACAGTACTACAGAATAAGTAACAATCTGGTCAGTGGGATGTGATGCAAGCTGAGACTATAGGTTAGTGAATGAAGCTTCAGAAAAGGGAAGCCCAAGAGAGGAGACCAGGGCAGCATGAATGTGCTCCTTATCAAGTTTTATTTATGTAAGATTAATTTTTTTCTTGAACAGGAGTAATTCTTAAAGTTAGGCAAGGTCATCCTTGAGCAGTTACTCTCAGATTTAAGAGATCTGGTCTAAAAGGGGAAGAGAAATTGAAAAATTAAAACTACTTGTGAAATAGGAAACACACATGGCCAATGACCACAATCAAAAGGCAATAACAGAGGTAGTTTCGCCATCTATAATACTTGGCTCTCTGCTCTCTTCCTCAAGGAGGTGGGAAATGGCTGAGGTAAAATCCCCTGTCCCCACGCCCCTCATTCTGTACACTCGGGACTCCATCCACGCTAAGGCAGCCAAGTCCCAGTAGAGCCTATGGAAAAACCCCCATGTCAGTAAACAGCATCTCCGGTTTACAATAGGTGATTCTTGTCCTCTGCCTCCAGGCCTGAGTCACAACCTTAATAATCGCCTCCACCCCAGTCATCCAGGAGTCCTCCCTGCCTCACTCCTGCAAGCGTCCCAGCACCCCAATCCTCCCACTGTACTTGAACCAACCCCTTGTGATCTGTTAATCCATCTTTCCTTCTCTCATCTGATTAATTATTTTCTCACTTTTGGATTCCACCTGTATTGTGGCTGCCCCAATCCTAGATTAGGCATATATTCTGAGAAACCTGGAGTAACGACATTTGAAAATGCTTCCACGTCAGAACCTGGCTGTGGGAAAAGGCGGGTACATACGTACAAAGAGACTTTCTATAGGAGGAAAAATAGTAGATGCAGACCTAGCCCTAGAGGTCTGCTTCCTCTGAGAATCTGGAGAGATAGAGCAAAGAAGAGCCCTGTGACACAGCCACAACGTCTCCCTGAATATTCCAAATCCCGGAAGCTCCAGTGACCTCCCGAGCCATGGCACTGACTGGCATTTGCTGGTCTGCAGGCCATGTCAGCTATGTCATAGAGGAATCTAGGGAAGGGAGTTGCCATTAAGACAGCACCACTCCAAAAGAGGGCTTCCCTGGTGGCTCAGACTGTAAGGATTCTGCCCGAAGTGCAGGAGACCCAGGTTCGATCCTTGGGTCAGGAAGATCCCCTAGAGAAGGGAATGGCAACCCACTCCAGTATTCTTGCCTGGAGAATTCCATGGACAAAGGGGCCTGGTGGGCTAGAATCCATGGGGTCACAGAGTCAGACACAACTGAGCGACTAACACTTTCACTCCAAAAGATGCAGGTAGTTCAACCCACTTGCAAAGGTGGTGCTGACCAGGGACACAGGACAAGACATCCCGTTGCCCCATATGAGGCAAGAGCTGCAGACTCTGGAGCTAGACTGCCTGGGTTTGAATCCTGTCTCTGTCACTAATTTGCAAGTCACATAACTATTTGGGGATCAATTTTTTCATTTTTAAACAGAAATAGTAACAGCATACACCTAAAAACATTTGTTGGGGAAGTTCCCTGATGCCCTGGTTAGGACTTGGTGCTTTCATTGCCGTGGCCTGGGTTCAGTCCCTGATTGGGGAACAGAGATCTCACAAGCTATGCAGCATGGTCAAAAAAAAAAAAAAGAGGCATCATTGTAAGGATTAAATAAGCCAATATAGGTGAAATGCTGAACAGCACTCAGCACATAGAAGATGCTATACAGGATTGGTTCTTATTTCTGTTATCCAGCCTCTGGCTGCAGGGTGGGCATAATACTAGCATGTTTTCCTCCAGAACTTAGAGGAAAACAAACAGGATATCTTGTCATCCTGTGTCCCTGGTCATCACCACCTTTGCAAGGGGGCTATTTGATCTTTGCACACAAGAATATCCACAGACATTGTCCAAAATATATCAAAGTCTTCAACCCCATTTTGGTTGTATATTCCATGCATAGAAATCATTAATATAACTACAGACTCCTTTTTCCCCATTGCAATTTGCATTGTATTTGATCTCAATGGATTTGGTTACTTAAAGGAATCATCCCCTGAAAAATCAACAAGATGCAAATTGGCTGCATTACAGCAATGGTCTTAGGGCTACCCTTGTGGCTCAGCTGGTAAAGAATACACCTGCAATGCAAGAGACCTGGGTTTGATTCCTGGCTTGGGAAGATGCCCTGGAGAAGGGAATGGCTACCCACTCCAGTATTCTGGCCTAGAGAATCCCATGGACTGTATAGTCCATGGGGTCACAAAGAATCGGACACGAATGAGCAACTTTCACTTTCACTTTAGGGGTCCCTGATGCCCTGCAGCTTCATTGGCTCATGGGGTTACTCACTTTCTGCCATTCAGTCCAGCCCTCAGGCCTGGCTGCTCCAGACTCCTGACATTGTTCTTGGTTGGAAGGATCACAGTGTTGGAGGAGGTACCTTTGTGGGGGTCTTCCTCCTTCAAGATCTTAGCACCCAACTCCAGTTATTCCTCCAGATCCCAGCCTCCAGCTGTAGCTCCCTGCTTAATGTTGTTCAGCCGCTCAGTCATGTCTGACACTGCAACGCCATGGACTGCAGCATGCCAGGCTTCCCTGTCCTTCACTATCTCCCAGGGTTTGCTCAAACTCACGTTCAGTGAGTTGGTGATGCCATCCAACCATCTCACCCTCTGTCGTTCCCTTCTCCTCTTGCCCTCAGTCTTTCACCAAATCAGGGTCTTTTCCAGTGAGCTGGCTCTTCTTATCAGGTGGCCAAAATATTGGAGCTTCAGCTTCTGCATCAGTCCTGCTGCTGCTGCTGCTAAGTTGCTTCAGTCGTGTCCGACTGTGCGACCCCAGAGACAGCAACCCACCAGGCTCCCCCATCCCTGGGATTCTCCAGGCAAGAACACTGGAGTGGGTTGCCATTTCCTTCTCCAATGCATGAAAGGGAAAAGTGAAAGTGAAGTCGCTCAGTCATGTCCGACTCCTAGCGACCCCAGGGACTGCAGCCTACCAGGCTCCTCCGTCCATGGGATTTGCCAGGCAAGAGTATCAGTCCTTCAGCATCAGTCCTTCCACTGAATTTTCAGGATGGATTTCCTTTAGGACTGCCTACTTAATGAGACTACACTAAATGCGCTTCTGCAGCCAGTCTTTGCCCCTCGCCTGCTCATCTGCATTCTTCGGGCCACCTCACTGTGTTCCTCTGCCCAGTCCTCTTCCACAGACCTCTGTCTCCACTTAGATTCCCCTTTGCCTGAGGATACTATTCTCCTTGTCCAGTTGAGAATAACTGACGGCTTAGTGGAATACTAGAAGAGAGAAAGAGGAAACAAGAAGATTTCCCCTGTTTGCAATTTTCCCTGATGACTGAACTGTAGGTGGTAGTGAGAAGAGCCAGCCCTATGTGAAACATGAAATTTGTGATGGCCCAAAGAAAAGTCCAAATGAACTTCCAGAAGGGAAAACAGATCCAGGAGAGGGGAAAACAGCAGCTGCTTGTTTCCGTGGTTCAGCCAGCAATGCTCACTGAAAAACCAGAAAGTGAAGTGAGGTCAATGTGAGTAAAGGTCTCTAAAGTCTCATACTTTATTATCAGCATGAATGGAAGAGAGATACCCTTAGAGTTGCCAGTCAGGCGGTGGGTTTTGCCAGAAGGAACAAGAAAGAAAACTTGTTTCAAGGCACTGAGATATTGCTATTTCTGATCACGCCTTAATGTGACCTACCTTGTGGCTCAACTGGTAAAGAATCTGCCTGCAATGCAGCAGACCTGGGTTCAACCCCTGGGTTGGGAAGATCCTCTGAAGGAGGGCATAGCAACCCACTCCAGGATTCTTGCCTGGAGAATCCCGATGGACAAAAGAGCTTGGCAGGCTACAGTCCATGTGGTCACAAAGAATTGGACATGACTGAGCATTGAAGATTATCTGAACTTAACTATTCATCCCATCCATCAATCCAAGAATATAGTTCTGGGGTCTATGTATATGAACTCTAACAGATTTCAAGGATTTTCTAAACTGTAGTAAGCAAGCTGGCTGTGGGACCCAGGACATTCTGTGGGGCCACCAGAGTTTAAAGTCCCATTCCTTTATCTTTGGTCACCAAATCTGTAGACTCAAAGAATTTTCCTGTGGCCTTGTACTCTTAAATCAGGCAGTTGGCAGGCTGATGTATAGTCATTATTTATTACAATGGGGGATACATTTGGCCATAAAACAATTATATTCAGCCCAATCCCCAGCCAATTTAATACTGTCATGGAAAATAAAACCTGCAATTCAACCAGCTAATGAAAATCTAAAACTTTCACAAATCCACAGGTATATTGCACTGCCTGTCCAACAACTGCTGAAGAAACCTTGCTAGTACAAAAAAATTCAAATACCTCTTTTGTTTTTTGACGATGACTTGTGGCTTGAGGGATCTTAATTCCTACCAGGGATTGAACCCAGGCCTTCACAGTGAAAGTGCAGAATTGTCACTGCAGTCATGTTTGACTCTGTGACCCTGTGACTGCAGCCCAGCAGGCTCCTCTGTCCATGGGGATTCTCTAGGCAAGAATACTGGAGTGGGTTTCCACGTCCTCCTCCAGGGGATCTTCCTGACTTCTGCATTGTAGGCAGGTTCTTTACCGCTGAGACACGAGGGAAGAAGCCCTTACCACTAGACCACCAGGGAAGTCCCTCAAATACATCTTAAATGTGTCTGCTTTCTCTCCATCTCTGTTGCCACTTCTACTGTCCAAGCCCTGAACCCCTTTTTATGCTCTGTGTAGTCTCACTGCCTGCCTCAATTCTTTTCCATCCTCAGTAAGTGTGATCTTTCTAAAAACACAAATCTCGTCACAAATCTAATGCTTGCAGCTAAAATTCAAAGTCTCTCTCCAATGGACAGAATCAAGTGACATGGTCTGGCTCCTGCTTCCTTCCCCAGCCTGAGCTCTCACCAGCTTTCCCCACCTAGTGCCCCCATCCCCACTCCACCGGCCTTCCTAGGAGGCTTGGGATGCACCATTCTCTTTTCTATCACTTTGAGACCCCTCTCACAGGCTCCGGTATCCTCTGCCTGGAATTCTTTTCTCCTGGACCCTCTTCCACCCTGACGAACCTCCTCCTTGTTCTTCAAGTCTCAGTTTATTGATTTATTTTTATTTTTTGGAGTATAGTTCCTTTACAATGTTATGGTAGTTTCTGCTATATAGCAAAGTGAATTAGCCCAAGTCTCAGTTGAAATATTATTCTAGCGGCCTTTCTCCCTGCCCACATTCTCTACTTAGTCAGGTCTTCTGTATATTTTCTTGGAACACTCTGGACTTCTCCCCGGTAGCAATTCCTGCAACTGTCAGTAAGCTTTGTGTAACTTGCCCCAGGCGGAGGGTGAGGGAAGGTCTGTCTCAGCATATTTGCATGCTAGCCCCTGGCACAGCAGCCCCTCCCACTGATTTGCATGATGAATCAGCCACAGGGTGTCTCCACTGGGCATCTGTTCCGTGAGTAGAGCTGACTCTGAGCAGACAACCCAGTAGAGACCTACAGCTCCCTCAGAGCCTTTCCCGGCTCTCTCCTGTCCTCTGGGCCACTGCTGACCTTCATTCAGACCTCATTTTCCTCCCCTACCCAGGGTTCTGCACCCCATGCCCCTCCCCTGTGGTCTCCCCATCTCTTCCTCAACACATCCAATATAGTCTTTCCTCCACTCCATTTCTGTCAGCTCAACTTTGGGCCAGTGTGTTCATTTTGAAAACACCAACTGGTAAGCAAGTGAATTAACAACGGCTGCTTCCCAAACACCAAACACCATGTCTCAGACACAGGACGAACTTGAAGCAGACAGGGGTTGCTTAAACTACTCAGTCTCTATTTTACTTTCCTCTGGCAACAAGACTCTATTTTTTATTTATTTTTAAATTTGAGGGGAGGAAATTCCTCTCTTTCACTCTCAGCCTCTGAGATTCCCCTGGTGGCAGGGGAGAGCATGTGACTTAGGCTAGGCCAGTTGATATATTTTGACCCTCTGATTGGTGCAGACACATGATCCAAGGCAAACCCATGAGATTTCATGTCAACACTTTTCTGAGACTAACTAGTAAAATGAGTCTCTTTCTCTGGTGGGATTAAAGCTGGTAGGATGCATGCCTGTAACTTCTAAGGACGGGGTGGGGAGCAGGAAGGCATGTTGCCGCAGCATGGGATGGGCTTGTCTGAGGATGAAACCCATGCAGAGGACACCAGAGGCCAGATCTGGAGGAAGTTCAAGTGTGGAAGACATCATTTGAGCCTAGTTGTGCCTAAAGGCTAATAAAGTTTCTTCTTTACTTGAAGAATATCAGATTTGGTTTTTTCTCACTTTTATGCAGGAGAATCCTGACTATGACATAAATTAAAGAGTAAAGAAATGGTAAAGCAATTATACTCCAATAATGTGTGTGTGTGTATATATATATGTATATAATTAAAAAATGAAGAAATGAATGAACACAGTGAAAGTCAGCAGACATGACCTGCAGAAGGCCTTGATTCTTGTGGTTCTACCACCCTCAGAGTGTGAAACCTTGGACGAAATTCTGAATTTCAGTTTCTTTATCTACAGACTGAAGAAGCTGGTTGGACTAGATCTTTAATATTCTTTCTAAGTTTAAAATTCTAGGATTCTGTGATAGCAAGATGTCCATAGAATCTAAACGCAAAAGAATTAGTTCCAAGTGCTGAGAATTGGGAATAAGAGCCCGTAAAGAGAACAGTGCGGGATCAGGACAGACTCTTCCTGGTCCTCCCGCGGTTCATGTGTGCACGGCTTCCTGCTATGCTTCCAGGTTAGAGAAACAAGGAACTTCCTGTACTGATAACAGAACCTACTAGAGTCTGAAGCCAATAAATAGGAAAATAGCAACCTCATAGCGGTGGAGAGTCGTGAGATAGCTTCTTTATTTCACAGTCACTGCAGGTGTGTGTGTATGTATAACATACATACATAAATAATATACATAAATATACATTTAAGTTAAACATTGTGGGAGATATGTCCTTCCTTAAATTTAAGATAATATAAAAATAAAGTCATTCATAATTAAACATAAATAATAATAATAATATACAATTCCTATTAGGGTCTAGTAAACAAAATAGGCCTTCCCTGATAGCTCAGCTGGTAAAGAATCTGCTTGCCATCCAGGAGACCCTGGTTCGATTCCCGGATTGGGAAGATCCTCTGGAGAAGGGGTAGGCTACCCACTCCAGTATCCTGGCCTGGAGAATTCCATGGACTGTACAGTCCATGGGGTTATAGTCCATGGGGTCGCAAAGAGTCGGACACAACTGAGCAGCTTTCACTTCATTTCAAACAAAGTAAAGCGAGCAAAGAAAGTAAATGAAACATCACTTATTATCACCCAGAGATGAATGAAAGATAATGTGGCTATTATTCTGATTATAGATTTGGAAAAAATTGTGTTTTAACTTGTAACTAAATATGTCTCTGGAACACCATTCAAGTCAAAGATATACTCTGTTTAACAAAAGCACTTTTCTTACAAAAGAAACAATTGCTATGTGAAAAGAGAAACTGAGCCAGAGGCTAATCTCATATAAATCAATGAAAATTCTCCCATAAGTATTATTAATAGTATCTTAATTTATCATTTCCCCTCAGAGTTACATAAACTGAAAATCTAGCATCGCAGATAAAACACATAAGCCATCAAAGTAGAAAAATTTTGGTCTTCTGTTTTTCTCTTTGATTTGATATTTCTTTACCCGTCACATACTGGAACTAAAAAATGAAATCTTGTCTAATTTCTCAATAGATAATGATCTTAAACAATTATCTTTCAAATAGCCTTAGATTAAAATTTTAGAACCACCTTTAAAGTTCCTTTCAACTTTTTCCTGTCATTTGAAAGGGCATTCCACACATATTAGGTCTGGTCCAGTAAAGAGCCATAGAAAAGGCATGATGTAACTATGATGCCTCTAGAGGATCTTAAGCTCAGATGAGGAGATGAGAGAATATGAGTGGGATGGGACTGTATTGAAGACATTTTCACGTCAAATAATTCAGAAACAGGTCTCATGAGTGATAAGGTAAGTTCAATTTTCAATGTGATCTTTGTTAACTATTATTCAAAGCCTCTGAAGAAACAGGAAAAAAGAACAACCGTCTCTCATCTATTTGTCAAGCCATAAATAAGAGGCTAGGTTATAGCGTGTAGCACAAACCATTTTGAAAGTTTTTTACTTTTTTTTCTTTCATGGGGCTATAAAATTATATAGTGCATTCTCAACTTCGGAACTTGCTAGAGGAAAAGAGCTTAGGAAATATTCATTTCCTACAGAACACAGGAAATATGCGCAGGCTTCTCGCTATCTCTTGTTCCCTTAACTTCTGGATTTGGGCCAAGATTATTTAACTCGTTAGCCTTTGACTCAGTAATTGTTAAGCCCAGCTGTGTAGTGTTTTGGTTATTATTTTTCATACATAAACAGTATGTGCAAACTAAAGTGGAACTGTACGCAGTGACAGTGGCTTTCATCCCTTCATTTACTCTTACATTCATCAAGCGGTTATTGAGCACCTTCTGTGTACCAGGGCACTGCACCGTGTGGCGGGGCTGGCAAGACAGAGTTCAGTCTCTGTGTCTAGGGACCTGAGGGCCACCAGTGGAGACTGAAAGTAAATGACAGCAACAATGCAATCTATGAAGTCAAAGTCAGAGGGATCCTCCAGGATCCACGGGAGGTATAGGATCCCCATTGGGTGGGGTCACTATTGAGACAGGCTTCTCCAGGGGCACCACTCAAATGAAGCCTGAGAGGTGGAAGGGAGTTTAGCCAAGCAAAAGAGGGAAAGGGTGGGAGGGGGCTGCTCCCACAAGATCCAGGAGCCACCAAGGAAGCCCTCAAAAGATCCAGAGCACAGTCTAAACACCAGAAACAGCCAAATGACAGCACCGTGCTAAAATAGTCTTTGTTAAACAACTACCAAAGTTTCGATTTCACATCTGAAATGATGAAGCATGATTTGCAGAGGTGACGGCTCTGTGTGTTCCTGAGCTAGTGATGGATGGCATCACAGCAGAATATCGGGCACAGATGGGAGGAAGCAGATCGGAGCTGAGGCCCAGAAATGACTCTGTCAGAAGCCATTTCATGTTGCGAAAATCTCATAAATTTCCTGAAACAAAGCTCACTTACATTTCAGATGAACAGACTGAAAGAGAAATGAGGAATGGAAAGAAGGGTGGAGGGAAAGCCAGCAGATAATACAGACAGATGTCTCTAAAAGAGCTTATGTACAATTTTTCTTTCAATTTCTACAGTTCCTGTTGACAGGTGCTTTTTTAGTTCTACAAGGATTTCCTACTAAATAAAAACTTTTAAAAATTATTGCATGATGCTTTTTTCTTGCATTTTAAAGACATGAGGCATATCAAATTCATGTCTTTGTTATGAAGATTGAGAAGCAGAATTTATTCGATTGAGATTAGGTTACTAAATATTTATATTTGGGAACTGAGGGGTTTTTTTTCTATTTTTATGTTGAATCCAGATGTTTTCAGTTTGCATAAAATGACAACAGATATGTGTAATGCCTTCTTCAATAATTCATATAAATCTCTGCACAATGCCTAGCATATAATAAGTGCTCAATAAATGTAGCTATTATTAGTGTTGATATATGTTTACAGTAAATAAATAAAAAAATATTTCCTAAGATATATACACTCTTTTAAAAAACAAACAGTACAGACACATGGTGAGAAAAGCAAATAATTTTCAAAAACTTGTAATGAAGATCAACAAAGATTTGCCTCTTCTCCTTCTTGCCCTCCCATCCTTTCCTCAGATGCAGTTGAGTGCCTTTAATTCTTTTAGTTACTGCTTCAGATGGCTGTCTCATATTAGTAAATTATAGGCTTACCTATCATTTTATTGTGAAACCAGTTTGAGGCGTTATTAACTAACTTCTTTCCACAAGGAGGACTTAAATCGAGTTGGTGATGTGTCCAGGCCTGGTGTGCTGCAATACATGGGGTCGCAAAGAGTCAGACACGACTCTGAACTGATCCTCTTATTCATTCACTCAAGAAATAATTATTGAAAAAAAGAAAAAGAAAGAAAGAATTATTGAATACTGACTGTATGCCAAACACTGAGTAGGCACGTGCCGAGGGTGCCACTGTGAACAAAACATCTTCCCTGTGGGTAGCTTACATTCTAAGAGAAGAGACACTGAACAAACAATTAAATATATTGTATGCCAGGTGGTTAAAAATTCAAAGGAGAATAGTTAAGTAAGGTAGGGCTAAGTGGAGGGGCTACAGTTTTAAACAGTTGGTCCAGGAATGCCTCACTGAAGAACTGTGTATGCACAGGCATGCGTTCTCAGTCACTCAGTCGTGTCCAACTTTTCTGAGACTCAATGGACTGTGTAGCTCGCCAGGCTTCTCTGTCCATGGGATTCTCCAGCCAATAATACTGGCGCAGGTTGCCATTTCCTCCTCCAGGGGATTTTTCCTGACCCAGGAATTGAACCTGCCTCTCTAGCACAGATCCTTTACCACTAGCACCGCCTGGGAAGCCCAAGAAGTTGATTATTTGACTCTAATCCTTGGGAAAATTTTCTTATATTGTTGACACGCTCTTCACCTTTGTTTTCTCTATTCTTTACTTTTGGATGCCCTATTGATCACATGTTGGTCCTACAGGTTTAATTCTGTACACTGCTTGGATATTTTAAATGTATTTTTTAAAGGTTTTGTTTTCTGGGAGATTTTCTTGATTTTATCTTTTTAACTCTTCATACTGCAGATATATGGTATATATATATATATATCTTTTTTTGAGACTCCTGAGGTCTCCTGGGAAGTCATCTCTGACTTCCAGCCTCAGTATAGAAACTAAATTGCTGACATTTTATGCCCAAACAAGTGGATGACAGTCCACTGACCCATACAATCACCCTGTTTTCAGCCCTAAGCCTAAATACCACCCACTGCTCTACTGGGAATTCGAGAATCCTAAGTCTTTCTGGATTCCTCTGAGCAAATCTGATTTTTCTTGTCTATATGGCCCTCTGTGTTCAGTGAGAGGCTGCTTCTTCTGTTCTGCTAAATTTGCTAAATCTGTATTCCAGAAATGTGTGGAAACCTAATTTTTTACTGACTCCAATCATTCTTTTTGTCCTCATGGATGTATAGGTTTCACATGCTTTTACTATGATTCTGGTGGAATCTAGGGAAGAAGATAATATTAATGTATTGTCTAACCTGTTGTCTATAATTGGATATCCATGTACTATTTTTAAAAGTATTTATTGATTGCTAATTTACATCATATACATGCATACATTTATGTACAGTTTCCATAAATTTATCCCAAATATACATTATATATGTATGTACATATGTGTGTATATATGTACGTGTATTTGTGTGTGTTAATCTTTTTTCCATCATTCCAGTGTTTCAGAGTTGAGATACATAAACTTAAGAAATATCTTCTATCTCAAAGACGTAAAATCCTATACATTATGTTTCAAGGTGAATAGCATAGCATATTTGAGGACCTGCAAGAATGGCTAGAGTGTATGTTTATTTTCAGAAGAGGGAAATGATCACAGAAGACTCTGGAGAGAATTTTTTTAAAAATAGAGCCAGAAGAGCCATGTAAGCAAAGTTAAGAAGTCTGAAGTTTATTCTATGACCAATAGAGAACCACTGAATGAGCAGAGCATGATGTAATCAGATTTATACTTTAGAAAAATTCCTGGCTATAGCAGAAATAATTGAGTAGGGGGCAAAATGGAGATGAAGATCAGCTTACAGGTGGTTGCAATGATTGAGTGATAAAGGCTTGAACAAAGTCAATGGCAGCAGAGACAGAAAGAATTTGACCAATTTGAGAGATACTTCGAAAGGAGAGTTGATGACTCTTGGTGTTTGTTAGAAATAAGAGTGGAAACGGGAAGAGGAGTCAGGGATAATTGCCAGTTCTGACCAAGGCAGAGGATGCTGGTGCCATTTGCTAAGATCGGAAGCACAGATGGAGCAGCAGGTGAAGAAGAAGGTGATGTGGGAAGAGAGAAGAGAGTAGGATCCAGAAGCCAGCTCTATCCACTGAGGCAGACCACAGCCAACCACATGGAGAGGGAGACTCAGTCTACCCTAAATACAGACTGAAGCACTAACTGATATCTCCTGCTGGTCACTGATCAGAGACGGTGATCTGGGGACCAGAGCAAGAACAGGACTGTCTATTACGTCACAGTTCACTGAAAAGACACCACCATTTCCACAATTTATCTCCAGGGATAGAGAAAGTTACTCCTACCATAAACCTTTAAAATTGTATCTTTGTTACAGGCCTCACATGGCAGATTCAACATGCTAATTACAGCTACATGCAACTGTACTCCCCAAATTGAAGATACACATTCTAGTCAAGCACACATACAACACTTATCCAAATCAATCCCACACTAGTCACAAAAGACAGCACAGAATTTTTCAAAAATGTGATGCCTTAGAGATTACATTTTAACCACATCATTACTAAATTAGACAATGACAATAATCATATAGAAAAGGAGAAATATTACATTGTGATTGGAAGCACCTCCAAACAATTCATGAATTGAAATGGAAATGATGATGGAAATTACAAAATATTTAGACATGAACAACCATCAAAGTATCAGAATATATGGTGGTTCTTAGATATCAATTTATAGCTTCAAATATTTCTTTAAAAGTATTGAAATGAATAAGCATTTCCTTCAAGGAAGTGCATAAAATCACTCAAAAAAATTAGGCACCAAAGTAAGATCTCATCTTTCTTTAATACAAAACATTATTAGGTATATTTTACTAGAATAAAAAATGGGGTGGGGGACAGAGGAACATTATTGGGTAAATAAACAAACACTTATTTTCCCAAGTAAAATTTTTATCAACCAAGTAATAAAAATGCTAATTTCATTCAATCTGCCCTCTTTGCTTTTTTATATCTATACTGATCAAAAACATCAATGGGTTAGTATTAACAGATATTCAGCTTTGTCATAAAAATTATGTGTATATAATATCTATATGTATATGCAATATGATTGTATGTATATATCACAGTCTAATTTGACATTTTGCCTCTAAATAGAAAACAGCTCTGAGAGAAGCAGGATGAAGGAATGAATACGGACATGGTCCCAGGGTCAGACAGCATTGAATTCTGTCTCCACTTTAACCTTGTATTACCTGAGCGACTTTGGCAAATTTCTGAAAACTTCAATTTCCTTCTCTGTAGACTAGAATTACTGTGACGCTGGTGCCAGCCACAAATGACAGCTACAAGTTACTGAACACACAGTGCTGGCATTGGGTAGAGACACTCATCTTTGTTTCGTCATTCTAATAGTGACATTGAGTTTTACCAAGAGACTGCTATAGACTGAAGGTTGTATGAGTTCCTTCTGAAGGCTTAGGGAAAAATCTGTTCCCTTGGGTTTTTTCTGGTTTCTTGAGGCTGCCCATGTTCCTTGGTGTGTGACCTGTGAGAAATAAATTGCTGTTTACAAGCTAGGCGTTATTGGTAAAGAGCCTGCCTGCCAATGCAGGAGACATAAGAGACACGGATTTGATCCCTGGGTCAGGAAGATCCTCTGGAGGAGGGCATGGCACCCCACTCCAGTATTCTTGCCTGGGGAATCCCATGGACAGAGAAGCCTGGTGGGTTACAGTCCATAGGTTTGCAAAGAGCTGGACAAGACTGAAGTTACTTAGCATAGCACTGTCCGTGGTATTAAGTTATAATGGACCGTGAACCAAGACAGAGATGTTATTTATGATAAAAACTCAAGCATTCCTTATCCAGACAAACAGCTGTTCCAGTGGACAAAGGAAGTATAAACAAATCCCTAATCAATAACTTGGCTATTTTTTTCTTTCTTATCCAACTGAGTGTATTGCTGAAATATAGTTATGACACAGACACACAAGTAAATCTCACACTTTTGTTATTTTTCCCCTTTTGGACTATCATGGAAGAGTTTCTTCTAGGACTTGAGGAATGGTGTGTACTTTTTCACACTTTTCCAAAGAGGAATAAGCAGACTTGTAAGGTTTAATAGACAGAATAATAACTCCCAAAGAAGCCCATGTCATAATCTACTGGACCTGTGGATAAGTTACAATATGTCAGGTTTCACTGCAATGGGGATTTAATGTAAATGGAATTAAAGTTGCTGATCAGCAAGTCCTGAGATGGGGACAGTATCCTTGATTATCCCAGTAAGCCCACTGTAATCATAAAACATCTCTAGAAATAAATGTGAGAGAGAGAAGACTCAGTGTCAGAGTGACGCAGCCTGAGAAAATCTCCACCTACCATTTGCTGGCTTTGAAGAAGGAAGCAGGTTACACACCAAGGAATGTGGGCAACCTCGAGAAACCAGAAAAAAAAAAAGGGAACAGATTTTCTCCTAAGCCTTCAGAAGGAACTCAAGTCTTGCCACTGCCCTCATTTTAGTGAGACCAATTATAGACTTCTGACCTCCAGAAACTTAAGCGAATAAGTTTGTATTGTTTTAAGCCACTGAGTTTGAGATAAATGGTTGCAATGGTAGTAGGAAACGAGTACATAAGAGTTCCTTACAAGGAAAGAAAGAGACGGTGGCCACTCACTAGATACATTTCTGAAAGGCCTTTCTCCCCTTTCATCCACAAAATCCTGACTATGTTTGTGATCCCTGCGTTGGTGACAGTTTCTCAGGATTCAGCCTTGGGACATCTCATTCCTGTGTGTTCTGACTCTATAACTTCATCCACATTCGTGGCTTTCGATGCTGTTTTTATACAGGGCTGATCCACAAGGTTGTGTCTCTCCCTCAGCCCTCCTTGCAGAGTTCCAGGCCAGAATATCTCTGGGATCTCACAAGGATCTCACAAGGATCTCAAGCTTCGTGGGTCCAACACTGAGTTTTTTCTTTTTCTATTCTCCACTCCCCATCCTCACATCCCCAGCCCACCTTTCCCTAGATTTCCCCAATTGCTCATGATAGAAACTCATCAAAAAACATTTGACACCTTTTCTCAACCTTGCAAAGAATCAGACACAACTGAGCATGCACGCACACACACTCAGCCTCTGATTACCACGTCTCATCAAGCCTGTCTTCAAATACGTCTCTAATTCATCCAATTCTTGCCACTGTTTGTCACCACCCTAGTCCAAGCTATCATCATATCTTCCCTGAACTACTGTATCAGCCTCCTAAAACCCCTGCTTCCCTCTTCCCTCAGAGAATTCTCCATACGGCAGCCCAAAGTGACTTTTTTTTTTCTGCACTGCACAGCTTGAGCTGCTTGTGGGATCTTATTTCCCCATCCAGGGATCAAACCCAGGTCCTCAGCAGTGAAAGCTCAGAGTCCTAACCACTGGACTGCCAGGGAACTCCCCAGAGTGATCTTCTAAAATATGAATGAGACAATCCATGCCTCTGCTTAAGATCTTTTTATGGCTCATGCAAGAGTATCAAAACATGTTCTTTTCTGGCTGGAATCATGGAGAAAAAGGAGAGAAGAAAAAGAAGGTTCCTGCTATACTATAAACCCATAAGAAAAAGCAAAGGAAATTCACAGAACTGAAGACCAAGAGCCTGGGAAAGAAGTTTGTGCAAAACATGCTTTGAAAAGCAAGTAGAAAATTTATCAATGATAAAGCTAAGCACTATTACAAGGCGTATAGGCAGATGTACAGAAGTAAAATTGTTAGGATGGCAGGAAAGGCTGGTGACTTCTACGTTCCTATGTGCCAATCCAAATTGGCACTTGTCATTAGGATCAGAGGTAGCAGTGGTGTGAGCTCAAAGGTCCGAAGGTACTGCAGCTTCTTCACCTCCTCCCGATCTTCATTGGCACTTTTGTGAAGTTCAGGGAGGCTTTAGTCAACATGCTGAGGACTGTGGAACACAGAATGCACGGGGGTACCCAAGCCTGAAGTCAGCAAATGAACTGATCTACCAGCTTGCCTATGGCAAAATCAACAGAAAGTGAATTGCCCTGACGGGTAACACGTGGATCACTCAATTTCTTGGTAAATGTGGCATCGTCTGCATGGAGGATCTGATTCATGAGATCTATTCTGTTGAAAAATATTTCAAAGAAGCAAACAACTTCCCATGACCCTTCAAATTATCTTCTCCACAAGGTGGAATGAAGAAAAAGACCACCCATTCTCTTAAAGATGGAGATGCTTGCACAAGATCAATAGGCTTATTGAAATTAGTTTGTAATTCTTGCAAAGTGAAAGACAAAGGAAAATCCAAACCCTGAGCATGGCTTAAAAGGCCCTACGTGATCTTCCCCCATTTTTCAAAATTTATCTTATGCCACTACCCCATGGAGCCACACTGACCTTCTTCTAATTCCTTGAATCTTCCAACCCCGCCACCCACCTCCAACCTCAGGGCCTTCATACAAGCTGTTCCTTCTGTCTGGAGCATGTCTCCCAACCTTCCACATGACTCTTCAGCCTTCAGGTTGCATCTTATCAGAGAGATCTCCTCCTACTTGAAGAAGTTCTCATAACATCTGTTATTTTCTTCCATTTTCTGAGCAAAATCATTAATTATACATACACTTAACTATTTAATTCCGGTAACCCCTACTGGTCTAGACGTTCCCCAGATCATGTCTACTGTGCTCATCTCTGCCTGACTCACCCCAGGCACAGTGTCTCACACATAGTAAGTGCTCAGTTCAGTTCAGTTCACTCGCTCAGTCGTGTTCAACTCTTTGCAACCCCATGGACTGCAGCACACCAGGTTTCCCTGTCCATTACCAGCTCCCCGAGCCTGCTCAAACGAATGTCCATCGCAATGGTGATGCCATCCAACCACCTCATCCTCTGTCGTCCCAGTCTCCTCCTGCCTTCAATCTTTTCCAGCATCAGGGTCTTTTCCAGTGAGTTGGTTCCTCGCATCAAATGGCCAAAGTATTGGAGTTTCAGCTTCAGCATCAGTCCTTCCAATGAATATTCAGGACTGATTTCCTTTAGGATTGACTGGTTGGATCTCCTTGCACAGTAATGTTTGATAAAAGAATAAATGAATGAATGAAGGATGAACTTGGATGAAGTTGACAGAGTTTTTAAACTCTCGTGTCCTGGTACTTCCTTAGTGGTCCAGTGGTTAAGAATCTGCCTTGCGATGCAAGGGACGCGGGTTCAATCCCTGGTTGGGGAATTATGATCCCACATGCTGTAGAACAAGGAAGCTCCTGCGTCACAACTGCTGAGCCCGCGCACCACAGCGAAGTCCCAGTGCAGCCAAAAGGAAAAAAGAAAAAAACCTCTTCTGTCATCTTCTAGAAATTATTTCTTCCTCTGTCCCCCATTAGATTCTCTTTGCCACTTCCTCCTCCCTTCCCTAGCCAGTGCTCCTAAATCTTCCTGCAGCATCAAAATACGTCTATCCTGTCACATTCCCACAGGGACTCTGCCCTCTTCTGGCCAATATGGGAACTGACTCCATTTCAATGGCGCTTGAGGATTTATTTTCCTTCTCAGGTATTTTTATCTTAATCAGCAACCTCTGGAACACCAAGAGCTTGACGCAAAATAAAGACCCCAAATCCATTTCTATTTAATAATGGGTATAAATTCAAGTCTGTTATCAAATTCGTGAATGATGAATTCCTAAATATAACCATAGCAAATGTCATCTATCAGTTCAACACTTATTTATTAACTATCTACACTGGCTGTGAAACTTAGAACTCTTCAAGGAGCCTCGGACCCAACAGTGGAGAAAGATACTGTAGGTAAATTAATGAAACTGTCCCTTCTGTAGATCATCCCCATCTCATTTCCTCCAGGGGAGGAGGATGAGCCTGGGTTAAAATTTTCATCAGCTCCTATACACTACGGCACGTGTATGTGTGATGTTAGTTGCTCAGTCATGTCCGACTCTCTGCGACCCCATGGACTGTAGCCAGCCAGGCTCCTCTGTCCATGGAATTTTCCAGGCAAGAATACTGGAGAGGGTAGCCATTTCCTTCTCCAGGGGATCTTCCTGATCCAGGGATCGAAACTGTCTCCTACATTACTGGCAGGAGCCACATTGGCATGGGCTTCCCCAATAGTAAAGGATCCACCTTCAATGCAAGAAACCCAGGTTTGATCCTCGAGTCGGGAAGATCTCCTGGAGAAGGGAATGGCAACCCACTCCAGTATTCCTGCCTGGAGAATTCCACGGACAGAAGAGTCTGACAGGCTACAGTCCAAAGTCAGACATGACTAAGCACCCAGGCACATACCCATTATGGCACATAAAAGACCTTTTCATATTTCCATCATGCCTGAAAGAGGGGCATTTCTAATAAAGATTAGAGGTAGGATCAAGAAAAAGAGCTAAGAGTACTCTACATTTCCAGGGAAATGTTTTAAAAACCATATCTTTCTTGGAGGCCTAGATGACACTACCTTTGAGAATCGTCAGTGCTTGTACATGTGTGATTGACAGTTAATCGTGAGGCCAAAGGAAACACTTGCTGGACAGAGTTCCACTCACCCTAACAGGGAGACCTGAAAAGTAGTCAGGGTTTGGAACACTCGCATCTACCCTGGGCTACTCTGAGGCACTCAGAATGCCAGAGGCCACTCGCGTTGACCTGCTTAGGCCACCTCTTCCCACCACCATTCCTCATTCCACTCTCACTCCTGCGTATTTTAAGAGGCTGAAAAACTCAGACTTGGGGAAAAGTAATGCTAGGGAAGAGGGATGGACCCAGGAATAAAACTGAATCCTGTGCCATATTTTCTCATTTTCCTTGTCATGGCTTCTTTAGATACACCTATCCTTTAAAAGTGGACATTTAATTTCAAATACATGGGGTTTTGAAAGTATCTTGGATATTACTTTCTCATTTCGATATTAATTTCTCATTTAAATGCTTTCTTCTCTGCAATCACCCTTTGTGTGTTTTCAGTCTTCTAACTTGACTGAAGCTTTCAATGCCTAAGTCATAGATCTCTCTTGGTAAATGTCATATTGCACCTGAAAATATGTGGGCTACTTTCAAATATCTCTTGATAGTGATTTCTGACATAATTCCATGGTGATAAGAGAGCAGACTCTGTAGGATTTCAATACCTTTAGACCATGAAATTCTTGCACCTTGTTTTTATGCCCCTGGATATGTTCCAATGTCTCCTAGTTTACACTCTATGGGAACTTGAATAGAATTTGTATCCTATTAATGTGTGAAAATTGTATAAATCTTAATTATGTTGAATTGGTTCATGGTGTTTTTCAGGTCTACTATATCCTTCTACTTTTCTGTATATCCATTCTATTAATTTTTGAGAGTCTGATATTGAAACTCCAATTAAAAATCTTAGCTTATCTACTTAAAAAATAATTGTAATATATAGTATAACCATATGTAATTTTGTTCTTGTTTTCTAAGTCTCCTGTAAATGTGTAATCATACTTCTATAATTTAAAAAATAAAAAAGAATGAGAAAAAAATTTTTTTAATCCTGTGTGTAAGGGTAAGATTTCCCAAAAGGTAGGTGGAGTTTCTTTCGTGGGAGTTTAAAAAGAAGAGGCATTTTCTAGGAGAAAGGATATGGAACATTCATAAGGAAACACCCTGTAAATTGTTCAACTTCTTGGATTATTTTCTCTTAGACTGTTGGAAATGCTGTATTTAGTGTACAACATTTAGATAATTTACTTTTATATTATATACTATTATTATATTATAGACTATTTATTATTATATTATGCTATATCATTACTATATAACTGGTATGTTATATTAACATAATAATATTAATACGCTATATAATATTAGTACTATAACCCTCCATGTGGTAATTCTTCTTAGATACACCAAACCTCCAATAAAATCTGATGTACCCATAAATCATTGTATGAGAACGTTAAGGTAAATATAGATGTAATGCAGTATAATTATATTCATCAGAATCTTTTGGTGGCTGCAGATCCAATTGGCTCAAGTGAAAAGATGAACTCATTGGATTATTGAACTGAAAATCCAGGTGCTCAAACTAAACATTCAAGAAACTCTCTTTCCTTCTTGTAAGTGCAATTTCTTCTGTGTTGTCTTTTTATTTTCAAGCAGCTGCTCCCATCGATGGGTGAAATGGCTACTAGAAGCTTCAACTTAACAAATCTGACAAAATCAGAGCTTCTATCTCCAAAATGTTTCGTAAACAGTATTAAGCAGATACCTTTTTGCTCCACTTGTAAAATCTCAAACCAGTCATTGTGGATGCGAATGGACAAACCTGGGTAAAATGCCCATCTCCAGAGGGAGGAAAGTCAGGTCCTCGGACCACATAAACCAAATCTGAAATGACAAATCTGGATGAAAGACACATAGCATTTAAAAATAGATATGTACTGATAAGTCCTCTAAATAAAACCTTATATTTTAAATTTATTTTCTAAGTAAATATATAGCAAAGTGAAAGAATAGAGGAGTGATCCAGCAATCTCCCTCCTGGGCATATATCCAGATAAAACTCTAATTCACAAAGATACATGCACCCCGTGTTCATAACAGCACTATTCACAATAGCCAAGACATGGAAACAACCTAAATGTTTGCTGAGAGATGAATGGTTAAAGAAGATGTGGTGCATATACACAATGGAATACTACTCAGGCATAAAAAGGAACAAAATACTGCCATTTGTAGCAACATGGATACAACTAGAGATTATCATACCAAGTTATGTGAGTCAGAAAGACAAATCCTACATATATGCTGGCACTTACATGTATGTCACATACATACACACAAATCCTACATATATGCTGGCACTTACATGTATGTCACATATATACATACAAATCCTACATATATGCTGGCACTTACATGTATGTCACATACATACACACAAATCCTACATATATGCTGGCACTTACATGTATGTCACATACATACACACAAATCCTACATATATGCTGGCACTTACATGTGGAATCTAAACTATGACATAAATGGATCTATAGACAAAACAGAAGCACGGATGTACAGGACAGGCAAGTGGTTGCCAAGGTAAGGAAGGTTGGGGGAGGGATGAACTGGGAAGCTGGGCTTAGCAGATGCAGTCACTTATATAGAGAATGGATAAATAACACGGTCCTACTGTGTAGCGCAGAGGACCATCCTCGATATCTTATGATAAACCATAATAGAAAAGAATAAAAAAGTGGGTATATATGTATAACTGAATTGCTTTGCTGTATACCAGTAATTAACCCAACATTGTAAATCAGCTATACTTCAAGTTTTTAACAAATCACTGAAGCATAAAAATAGAGGAAGAAAAAGTTTGCTTCTTAGAAAGGGTCAGCAGGGAGTGAGGTCAGGGCTAGTAGTTGACTCTGGCATAGAGGGTTCCAGGTGTGGGCAAAGAGAAGGGCAAAAGCTGCAAGAGTGACAAGTGCTGGGAGGATCTGACAGACAGGGAAGGGCCCCTGTGGCTGGAATACAGCAAGCAAGGAGTGAATGGTAGGCACTGCAGAAAGAGAGGTAGAGAGAGCAAATGGAGACTGCCTTGTAGATCACGACAAAGACCATAGCCTTTATTCTAAATACAATAGGAAGGCATTGAAGTAATTTGAGCCCAGGATCACCATGCTGTTACTTTCACTTTAAGAGGATGACTGCCTATTGTTACAGACTTTAGGAGGAATCAGGGGAGGGGAGAGAGGAACCAGATGAGCTAGGAGGCACAAAGCGTCAACACAAGATGAAAGATAACAGCGACTTGTGTTACAATGGTGGTGGTAGAAGTTGCATACATGGTCATATTCAAGAACTATCTTTGAAGTCAATGCCAATAGTATTAGGAGATGGATTTGATAGAGGATGTGCGAGAAAGAAAGGGATCCAGGATGAATTCAAAGTTTCTTGCTGGAGGAAGCAAGAGTTCCATGGAGGTAACAATATGTAAAGAATACTGGCAGCATGTCCCAACATCACACACACACACACACACACATGTTTTATTGAAGAGCTAATGAACTCTGTTACTTACAATCTGGCATTCAATGCCTGCACATGTCTGGCAATCCCAAACACTGCTCTCAAGTCTAACATACTTCAGGCCCACAGGGAAACACCTCTTGCCTCCTATACTTGAACTACAAGCATATGACTGTCCTGATGTGTACAGGTTATGCTATTACCAATGCTTAGGGTAAAAATACTGCTTTGAGTGAGAAGAGGATTGGAACAGTGCAAGTTCTCAGGTAAGAGAGACAAAAGACATTGTCACATCTTTCCTCTTACATAAATAGCATCATTTCCCAGCAGTACTGAACATCAATTTTCTTGCTTCTCTTGATATTCCAACTTGGGAGATACCTATCAACTATCTTTATTTGAAACCGTTGCATATAATTTCTGGAAAAGAAAATTTGCAACATTTAAAAAATTAATATTACTCTTAAATTTATATGTATAGACCTAGAGATAACTAATGCATGAACTATAATACTGGTTGTTTATACTAGTAATTAGATGAACATTAAAGCTTAGATTTGCAAATGATTTTACTTTTATGAAAATAATGAAATTTAACTTTTTAAAAAATTTAAATATATGTAAATTAGGCACAGGGTCTTGCGGAGGTAAGCCATGAACTTTAGCTCTGTAAAGTGATCAGCTGTATTTCTTTATCCACAGTCAACCTGCCATGGATATCCCAGCACCAATCCATTGGTATGAGCATTTTTTGAAAATGGACTAAGTTTGATTTAAAATTTTGATATGCACTGTTAATAATTATCCCATGTATTTTTCCCTTCAAATCTTGCAGACAATTTCAACTGTTTAGAAGAAATAACTTTCTTGAAAACACAGAAATGAAGGATATCTACAAACTCTTGGTTCTCACACCAACCCTTTGACATAGATGGAGATACTGAAGCATAACACCATGAAATAACCTGCCCTGATATAGCTAATAAGCAATAGATCTGATGTTCAAATCTAGGTCTGCCTGGATCTAGAGAGAGCTAGAAGGTGTCCTTTACATATATACATACACACATATACACACGGAACACTATTTATTTTGGGATTTAAAATAATCCAAAGAACTATGCGTGTGTGTTCAGTCACTTCAGTTGCATCTAACTCTTTGCGACTCCATGAACTATAGCCCACTAGGCTCCTCTGTCAATGGGATTCTCTAGAAAAGAATACTGGAGTGGGTTGCCATGCCCTTCTCCAGGGGATCTTGCTGACCCAGGGACTGAACCCGCAGCGCCTGTGTCTTTTGCATTGCAGGCAGAGTCTTTAACCACTGAGCCACCTGGGAAAGAACTGTGATCAACCTCAAAATGTGCCTCCTTGTGGTTTTTTCTCTCCTGGCAATTTTACAGGATTTGGACAATGGCCACATCTGTATAACGAACAGATGGAATCTGGACTCTTTCCATCTGGCCCATCTCTAAAACACACTCATCTCAATGGATTGGTGCTGGGGTTTCCGTGGTGAGTTAAGGGACTCTTCAGCCAATAGGGAAACACAGTTGCTCAACTGACAGAGCTAAGAGATAAGGGTTTCCTTCTGTAGAGTTCTTAAGTCTTGTTAGTGTGAGTCTATTTGCCCCACCAAGAAATCAGTTGAGAGACAGAATTTTTTTTTCCCCCAAATTAGAAGCATTTGCTTCTATTAAAAGTGTTTGGCTCAAAATGGATTAAAGACCTAAATGTAAGATCAGAAACTATAAAACTCCTAGAGGAAAACATAGGCAGAACACTCGATGACATAAATCAAAGCAAGATCTCCTATGACCCATCTCCTAGAGTAATGGAAATAAAAACAAAAGTAAACAAGTGGGACCTGATTAAACTTAAAAGCTTTTGCACAGCAAAGGAAAGTATAAGCAAGGTGAAAAGACATTCCCTCAGAATGGGAAAAAATAATAGCAAATGAAACAATTGACAAAGGATTAATTTCCAAAATATACAAGAAGCTCATACAACTCAATACCAGAAAAACAAACAACCCAATGAAAAAGTGGGAAAAAGACCTAAACAGACATTTCTCCAAAGAAGACATACAGATGGCTAACAAACACATGAAAAGATGCTCAACATCACTCATTATTAGAGAAATGCAAATCAAAACTTCAATGAGATAATCACCTTACACCAGTCAGAACGGCCATCATCAAAAAGTCTACACACGATAAATGCTGGAGAGGGTATGGAGAAAAGGGAACGCTCTTGTACTGTTGGTGGGAATGTAAATTGATACAGCCACTATGGAAGACGGTATGGAGATTCCTTAAAAAACTATAAATAAAACCACCATATGACCCAGCAATCCCACTCCTAGGCATATACACTGAGGAAACCAAAATTGAAAAAGACACATGCATCCCACTGTTCATTGCAGCACAATTTACAATAGCTAGAACATGGAAGCAACCTAGATGTCCATTAACAGATAAATGGATAAAGAAGTTGTGGTACATATACACAATGAAATATTACTCAGCCATAAAAAGGAATGCCTTTGAGTCAGTTCTAATGAGGTGGATGAACCTAGAACCTATTATACAGAGTGAAGTAAGTCAGAAAGAGAAAGATAAATATCATATTCTAATGCATATATATGGAATCTAGAAAAATGGTACTGAAGAATTTACTTACAGGGCAGCAATGGAGAAACAAACATAGAGAATAGATTTTTGGACATGGTGAGAGGGGAGGTAGTGTGAGATGTATGGAGAGAGTAACATGGAAACTTACATTACCATATGTAAAATAGATCAGACCAGGTCGCTCAGTCGTGTCCGACTTTTTGCGACCCCATGAATCGCAGCACGCCAGGCCTCCCTGTCCATCACCAACTCCCTGTCCATCACAACTCACAATTTCACTCAGACTCACATCCATAGAGTCAGTGATGCCATCCAGCCATCTCATCCTCTGTCGTCCCCTTCTCCTCTTGCCCCCAATCCCTCCCAGCATCAGAGTCTTTTCCAATGAGTCAGCTCTTCACATGAGGTGGCCAAAGTACTGGAGTTTCAGCTTTAGCATCATTCCCTCCAAAGAAATCCCAGGGCTGATCTCCTTCAGAATGGACTGGTTGGATCTCCTTGCAGTCCAAGGGACTCTCAAGAGTCTTCTCCAACACCACAGTTCAAAAGCATCAATTCTTCGGCACTCAGCCTTCTTCACAGTCCAACTCTCACATCCATACATGACCACAGGAAAAATCATAGCCTTGACTGGACGAACCTTTGTTGGCAAAGTAATGTCTTTGCTTTTGAATATGCTATCTAGGTTGGTCATAACTTTCCTTCCAAGGAGTAAGCATCTTTTAATTTCATGGCTGCAGTCACCATCTTCAGTGATTTTGGAGCCCAGAAAAATAAAGTCTGACACTGTTTCCACTGTTTCCCCATCTATTTCCCATGAAGTGGTGGGACCGGATGCCATGATCTTCGTTTTCTGAATGTTGAGCTTTAAGCCAACTTTTTCACTCTCCACTTTCACTTTCATCAAGAGGCTTTTGAGTTCCTCTTCACTTTCTGCCATAAGGGTGGTGTCATCTGCATATCTGAGGTTATTGATATTTCTCCCAGCAATCTTGATTCCAGCTTGTGTTTCTTCCAGTCCAGCGTTTCTCATGATGTACTCTGCATAGAAGTTAAATAAGCAGGGTGACAATATACAGCCTTGACGTACTCCTTTTCCTATTTGGAACCAGTCTGTTGTTCCATGTCCAGTTCTAACTGTTGCTTCCTGACCCGCATACAAATTTCTCAAGAGGCAGATCAGGTGGTCTGGTATGCCCATCTCTTTCAGGATTTTCCACAGTTTATTGTGATCCACACATTCAAAGGCTTTGGCATAGTCAATAAAGCAGAAATAGATGCTTTTCTGGAACTCTCTTGCTTTTTCCATGATCCAGTGGATGTTGGCAATTTGATCTCTGGTTCCTCTGCCTTTTCTAAAACCAGCTTGAACATCAGGAAGTTCACGGTTCACATAGATAGCCAACGGGAATTTGCTGTATGGCTAAGGAAACTCAAACAGGGGCTCTGTATCAACCTAGAGAGGTGGGAGGGAGATGGGAGAGAAGTTCAAAAGGGAGGGGATGTATGTATACCTATGGCTGATTCATGCTGAGGTTTGACAGAAAACAACAAAATCCTGTAAAGCAATTATCCTTCAATAAAAAAATTAATTAATTAAAAAATGTGTTTGGAAGAATGTAAATATTGAGAGAAGGGAAAGAATCACTTCCCAGCCTACAAAAACTTAATGAAGAGATTTCTCCACTGATGATTCTTAGTCACTGAGCACCGGAAGATGATGAAAGAGTTTGCTGAGGAAAGTTGAAGGAGCTAGGCCACCATGCATAGCTGTCCAGGTTGTTCATTGCAAAAGTACACAGCTGAGGTGGCAAGTGAGACTAAAATCGAGCGAGCACTCTGCCTGCCAAATCATGCACAGTGGTACCGGATTGTGTCTGCTCAGAAGAAAGGGAAATTTACTTGCATCTACAGAGTCGGACACGACTGAAGTGACTTAGCAGCAGCAGCAGCAGCAGCATATATATTCTCTAAATGTACTTGTGGTAGTCCTGCCCTAGGCTCCCCCAACTTTAAGGATGCTAGTGGTGACGTTGGATGTTCACCTGCACTCTTCTGAGCTCTCCTGCAATCCAGAGCATTTGAGAGGCAGGTGAGTATCCCAGCATTCCAAAGAACAGGCAGAAGTGGGTGCCAGATTGAGCTGCAGAAAGACCTGGCAAAGGACCTTACCTTTGAGCATCATCATCATTTTTCGGAAATCCTGCCTTTGTTTCCAAGAAGCCTGCTAACACTAAGGCACCATTCTTGGCACAATGTCTGGTGCCACCTGCCCACATCATACTCCAACGATGAGGTGCTCAGAACAAGATGCAGACCAACTCCCTCCCCCAGGGTCTTCTTCGGCGCTTATTCATAGGTATGTGTTTCCATCAGCACTACTCTTCTTACCATCAACAGACTGCTCTTTCAGGAAAATAGAAAGGAACAAGCGAAGCTTGCCCAGCTCATCCACAACCACAGCACTCTCTGCTCGGCTCACATTCAGCTTTTACTCAGGCAGGTGAAAGTAGGAGGAAACATTCATATTTTCCATTTTTGAAAAGGCCTCCAAAAGTTTTCTGTCTTGGTCTAGACATGCTTCCTGGTGTGTACATTTACAATGTTTTTATTCATAAATTAGAAAACTAGGACAGATGTGTTCCCGTGAATGCTCAGCTTCTGAACAAGACTGTCTGTCTGCTCCCTCCACGTTTCTGCAGAGTTAACACCCAATATCCAGGAGTGGGAACAAGTGGGAACTTGAGTCAGTCGCCTGTGTCACACACATCACTTTTCTCTCAGTCACAGCCTCAGACGCCTCAAGTAGTTTGTTCAGTTCACTGTCCCTTCCAGGCTTGTCCCTGGAAAGCCACAACTGCAGAGTTTCCCGCAATAAAGATCTGTACTCAAAATGAACTGATAAAGAGGATAGCAATTTTTTTTTTAAGTCAGTATCTGCTGACTGGATCTACACTCAGACAGCCAGGTGACATTCTAAGTTCTAAAATTTTCTAATCCAAATAAGAGAGAATTGTGTGAAACTGTGTATTTTGAGGGGGACAAGTGGCTTCAGATAAAAGACAGGTAGCATATATAATTTATTTTAAGAAATCTGGACTCAATTGACCCCCTCAATCTTTGAGAGTTCTGGAATTATCTAATACAGGGGCCTAGTCAAAAGGGTTCTGCCTGTTCCTCCATCTGTCTCTCCCTTCATTTTCCCAATCTGTTTCTCCTATACTGTCAAATAAAAATATTTTATTTGGGGGTTCTGATAAAACAGAGTGGCACGGCCTTAAGCCATAGGTTGTTTTCCCCTCAGAAACTGTTTAATGAATGTTTAACAGGTCCGAGACACTGTCCAGAAATCAAAGGATATACAAAGATGCAGGAACCTTGAATGTGTCCTCACGGAGTTTCAGCCAAGAGTAGGAATTTAGAAGGGTGTTAATCATTGAACAAATATTTATTAAGTGCTTACTAGATGCCAAGCAAGTCCTCAGTGTCGGGAAAACCAGAGGGAACAAAGTAAAGACATTGCTATCATGCTTATATTCTGGAGGAGGGAGATGGACAAGGAAGAAAGGACTCTTTAATGCGTCTGTTATTATAGTACCAAGGATACTATTTCTCAGATATTGTTGGTTGTCTGCCTGCTGTGCGCACTGTGACAACAAACTTGCCTTCCCTTTTTGGACTGAGGTGTGGTCATACGACTTGGGGCTTCCCCGGTGGCTTGGTGGTAAAGAATCTGCCTGCCAACTTAGGAGACGAATGTTCGATTCCTGGGTTGGGAAGATCGCCTACAGAAGCGAATGGCAATCCACTCCATTATTCTCGCCCGGGAAATCCCAAGGACAGAGGAGCCTGGCGGGCTACACTCTGCAAAGAGTCGGACACGACTGAAGCAACTAAACACAACAACAATATGACTTGTTACTACCAGCAGTGACACAGGAGCAGTAATTACTTGTGTCACTCGCCGGCAGAAGCTTCAGGAGTCCAGGCACAAACACAGCACATTCCCTTACCACTGCTGCGGTCATTGTGGTAGCAACTCGGTATACGAAGCCTCATCTTTCTGACACCCTGAGTGATTGGCACAAGTGGAGCCCCCTGCTGGTCTGCAGTGAACATGTTGCCTGAGTCAGATGCGTGTTTAGACGATTACGTTTGGGAATGATCATTACCAGAGAATAATCAGAAATTTTCAGGGAAAAGGAAGTGGCTAAGTATTCTGTGGAAAAATCAAGCACAATTAAGAGTATTTTTAAAATTATATGGGAGGAAATGGTTTCTCTTTTAGATCGAGTCATACAGGAGTCTTTTCTGATCAATTGATATTTGGTCAGACACCTGAAAGAAATCAGAGTGCCAGCCATGAGAATATCTGGGTGCAGAGCATTACAGGCAGGCAGAACAGGTACGTGCAAAGTCTTGAGACAGGAGCGTGCTTGGAGTGTCTGCTGTGGCCGGTGTGGCCGAAGCACAGTGAGCAAGGGGAGAGTGGTAGGAAGTGAGCTTAGAAAGTTTACTGGAGGTTGCAGGTGAGGAAGACTTTGTGATCCACGTGGATTATACGTAAACGTTAGGTGCAAAGGAAGATGACAGCAGATGGATGAATGGCACTTGATCCAGTCATCTTTGACTCTTATCTCCACCTCACTTCATATCTAACTCATGATCAACTCAATTGCATCTTGGATCTGTTCTCCATGCCCAACACTAACCCCACAGTTGACACTGTGGTTCCAGCTTTCTTAGCCTTGACGTGAACCACTGCAGCAGCTTTCTAACCAGCTAAGTCTTTTCATTGTTATAGCCAAAATGAATATTCTATGCTTCAGCCTCCAGAAATTTATTCTTGAAAAACTCAAAAAAGATGAAGTCACACAGGCTGGTTAAAACACATCAGAGGCAACTCCTCAGCATGGATTTGAAGCCCTCCATCATTATGCCAGCCCATAGGTCCTCCTTTCCAGTCTTGATGCTTACCCTCGCCCTCTCTTCCTCCCCTCCAGAATGACCTCACTCCTTAGGGCTCTCCACACACCGTGCTGTTTCAAACCTCAGTGTCTTTACACAGCCATTCTCATGCCTTCCCCACATCCTTATTGCCAGCATCCCCCAAAATCCTACTTAAACATGACCTCCTCTGCAAAACTCTCTACGACACTGCACCTACCATGGACCAATGAGGGTCCTTTCTATTTTAACATCTGGGAGATTATATCCACAATGCCCCTAGAATGTTGGGCAGGTTTATCTGTTTATGTGACTGTCTCTTCTTCTGGGATGGTTCCTTATTTGAGGATGAATCTTGGGGTTCGCTCCTCTGATTAGGGCTGGACCATGTACAGCTCTGTCTGCACCAAGGGGTCTCCGTCCTGGGATTTTTGCAGGCTTCGTTTCCTACACCTTTTCTGGACCCAGCTGCTCATTCTGCTTCCAACTCTTGGTTTTATTCTTTGTGATCTGCTTTGGGCTTAATGGTTTATTGTAATTCACATTGCCAGCCCCAGACTTTGCTTTGAACACCAAAAACTTACAGCCTTAGGCCTGCTTGGGTCAATCCTGGTGGTTGGATAACCACTAAATCCAGGGTCCTACCCCTAGTTCAGCCAGCAGGTGGGCATTGCTTACCTCTCTACACAACAGCAGTTCCATGTAGGGTGGCTGAATGAGCTGACCTCTCCTTGCAGAAGGGGATACACCTCCCTTCTTCTTCACTGTGTACCCCTTACCCCAGCCAACCTCTACCTCAATAGGAGCAAAATTTCAAAAGATTAGTGAGGTGAGTGGCAGCAGCTTCCCTCAATAGTTTGGGTGGCCCCGCTGGAGCCCACTGGCTTTATCTAACCCACTCCCCCTTCTTTCTTGTCTCCTTTCTCTCTCAAGTTGCTGGAAATGCCTCCGGAGCCATCACTAAGCAATAGCGTTAGTAGAATTTGTCCAAGCCTGTCTGAGATGGGGGTACAAAAACCACAAGAATGAAGTTGTGTGCTTTTTTTATTGAATACTTGGCAATTCTTCTTAAACATGCATCCCGATTTGAGTGAGGGGTCGGAATGAGTTACACTCCTTGTCAGACTTTGTTATATTAGCGTGAATCTCCTCCTGGGGCCATTTTGCCTCAGAGAGTGTGTTTTGAATCTTCTCTGTCTTGGAAAAACCCACAGGAGCTATGAGTAAGGATGGCGGCACGCAGAGCCCTGGGTGTGGGCTGGGTCGGCTCTGGCCTGCCAGCTCCAGAGTTTCTGGGAAAGCGTAATTGTGGTAGGAAGAATTTCTAGGCAATACTGATTTCAGGGAATAAAGGTGGAAGTGAAGAGAAAACAAAGCTGAGAAATGAGAATGAAGGATCAAGGGATGCTCCTTTTCAATGGCCCGATTAAGGCTATTACTTACCGTTTGTTGCGAAGAAGATCCAGTGTAGGGCTTTTGAGCTGTGCTGTCCATGGTGGCTTCATATCTAGATGGTAAAGGAGCTCTCGGGTCCCCGGATGGAAGGAAGGGCACCTAAGCAGATCAGAGATGGCACGTCTAGGTCTAAATCTCACAGAAGGAAGGGGAGGCCTGGCTGTGTCCACGCAGGTCTCTTCAATTAGATGCCTGACGGTGGCCGAAAAAAAATCAACAAAGAGCCTTCAAACGTCAATGACCTAGCACCTGACATCCTCTTTACTTCCTCATTTTGGCATGGATTAATGGCTCATGATATTGTTTGACAGGGCTTTATTAAAACCAGAACAAGTTTCCCTTGAATTTTTGCTATGGGTGAGGTTTATTCAGACACCACTGGGAAGATTCAGTTGGAAAGGTGGACAAGCTTGTGTTCACATAGAGCCCTGTTGCTCTCAGTGTTTGAAATAAGGTCCTAACCTCACAGGAAGGGTTATTTCCAGGTCACCCCAGTAAGCACTGGGGAAGCAGGAGAAACCCAGGGGACAATCCCTCTGAGAACTGGTCGGAAGGCTAGGCCTGTGTTTCTCAACGCACTGAGATAATTTGGATGTTTTTAAGTTCCCAGAGAAGGAAGATAAGTCCAAGAAATGCTAAATGGAAAACTAGAGTACAATTGTCAGAGTAGCTGCAGTACAGTTGCTGCCTCAACCTTGAGATAAAAGGGAAAGATCAAACATCAAGCCTTACTCTACAATCATTTAATATAAGAAATACAGTCCATTAATAACTGCATATTAGTATATCACTATTAACATTTTGTTTTAATAATTATGCTAAATCATTATTTGCATTAATTGCTATAATATAATCTTTATATTAAGTATGTATTAATTTAATAATTATTAACATTAAATTTACCAAACATACGTTTAATATATATTAAAGTATTGGTTCAGATATCACCAAACTTTCTTAGATCATATAACAACAGCTCTAAAAGATGAAAAAAAGGATAAGCGCCCCAATTTCTTTTAAGAAACTGGCAAAATTTTGATATTAAAATGACATGGACAATATACAATGAGGCAAATTGTATGCTAAACATAGCTATGAACATAGTTGTACAAGCATTTGGTAAAATTGAACATTTTCTCATTAACTTTTTTACAAAGAAAAGTAAGGAAGAGAAGGAGAGAGAGGAGGAAGAGAAAAAAAGAGAGAAGGGAGGGAAAGAAAAAAGACAAAAAATGATTATAAATGTGGACTAAAAAGAAATGTTCTTAACCTGATACAGTTACCTGCCAATCATCTAAAGCAAATATCAAACTAAATTGGAAACATTAGAGGCATGTTTCAATTTTTTTTAAATTGAGATGCAATTGACATGTAACATTGTAAAAGTTTCAAGTGTACAACATCACAGGAACATTATCTTTAAAGTCAGGGACAGGGGAAGGATGCTCGCCATTACCATTTGTATTCAGGATGGAATCCAGAACAGAAAAAGAGAGAGAGAAAGAGGAACTGGAAAAGTGAAACAGGATGGTCCATGTGAGCCAATGATATGAAACTGAAGATAATCCATAATTGGTTTAATAAAATCAGTAAGAGTTCATCAGTTGCTGGATCGAGAAGCACTATATAAAACTAGTAACTTCATTATACCTAATAAACCACCATTTAGAAAATGTAACTAAGAATCCCATTCACAGTGACAGCAAAAAAAGACATAAGGCAGACAATGAATTTAACCAAAGATGCACATTTCTTAATGGAAATAGTAAAATGTACTTAAGGACCAATTATAAAACCAATAAATGGAGATGTACAGACTGTCAGTAGATTGAAAGACTCATGTTGTAAGAATGTTTAGTTCAGTTCAGTGGCTCAGTCATGTCTGATTCTTTTTGACTCCATGGATTGCAGCACACCAGGCTTTCCTGTCCATCACCAATTCCCGGAGCTTGCTCAAACTCATGTCCATTGAGTCGGTGATGCCATCCAACCACCTCATCCTCTGTCGTCCCCTTCTCCTCTCACCTTCAATCTTTCCCAGGGTCTTTTCCAGTGAGTCAGTTCTTCACATCAAGTGGCCAAAGTATTGGAGTTTCAGCTTCAGCATGAGTCCTTTCAATGAATATTCAGGACTGATCTCCTTTAAGATGGACTGGTTGAATCTCCTTGCAGTCCAAGGGACTCTCAACAATCTTCTCTAACACCACAGTTCAAAAGCATCAATTCTTCGATGCTCAGCTTTCTTTATAGTCTAACTCTCACATCTATACATTTTCCCCAAATTAATTTATAAATTGATTGCCATTCTAATCTCACTCTTAACAGGGTTTTGGACTAAATTTGACAAGCTAATCCTAAAATACATATGGAAGAATAAAATACCAAAAGTAATCAAGAAATTTTTGAAAAATAAAAATAAGTGGGGGGACATCTTGCCTTTCCAAATATCAAGATTTATTATAGAGCTTGGGTCCTTAAAACAGTGTGATATTAGCTGGAGGACAAATAGACTAATACAATAGGATAGAAAATCACAAAACAGACACTCACATGTTGGGAACTCAGTATATTTATTTCTGGGGTCAGGGGGCCCCTGAAAGTGACACAATAAATAGTGGGGAAAGAATGGGCTATCTAATAAATGAAGCTGAGAAAATTGACTCTCTATGTTTAAAAATTTATTCCACATATAAAAATGAATTCAAGGCTTATTAAAAGTCTCACTATGAAATGCAAAACTTTAAAATCATGAGAAGATAATGTGGAGAGTATCAATATATATAGAAATGTCTTTATGACCTTGTAATATGCAAGAGAAATTTTCTTAAATAAAACACAAAATTTGCCTCATGAAAGCAACTGAAATTTCTGTATGACAAAGATCATCTAAAATACAAAGACATGCTACTGTAGGAAGATGTTGATGATACAATCAAGAAAATACTAATATACAGAATGTACATTTTAAAAATCTCTAAATTAATAAGGAAAAAATCATCAAATATAATGGTGGGTAAACTATCTCAAAAAGCAGTGTACAATAAAAGGAAACCAACTGGCAAATAATTGCACAGAAAGATTTTCAACTTCCTTGGTAATTAGGAAAATGCAAATTAAAAGAAAGTAGAAAGAGTTAAACCTAAGAGTTCTCATCACAGAGAAAAATATTTATTTTCTTTTTCTTTCATTTTGTATCTATGTGAGACAATGGATGTTCACTAAACTTATTGTGATAATACATTTAATGATATATATAAATCAAATCATTATGCTGTACATTTTACAGCTTACACAATGCTGTATATAAACTATATCTCAATAAAACTAGAAAAAAAAGAAAGTGAGATAGCACTTTATGCTAAGTAATTTGGCAAAAATTAAGCAGTCCAACAACACATGTCATATAAGCTCTGATCAGGCATGAGCTGTAATGTTGTCATGAGCTCAATGTTGGTGATTCACTATCACCAATATACCTTAAATAAGATGTGTTTAAACAGAAACAAATAAGACAGGTTATGTGTTGATCAGTTGATAGAAATGTTGTGACCAGAGGCTCACAAGAACTTAACCCTATATTTCTTCTAGGAGTAATGGTTCAATATTCACTATCAGTGTTGCCAGGAATTTTATAGAGCATGTGAAAAGTGAAAGTGTTTGTCGCATGACTCTTTGTGACCCCATGGACTGTAGCCTGCAAGGTTCCTCTGTCCATGGAATTCTCCAGGCAAGAATACTTGAGTGGGTTGCCATTCCCTTCTCCAGGGGATCTTCCTGACCTAAGGATTGAACCCGGCTCTCCTGCAATGCAGGCAAATTCTTTACCATTTGAACCACCAGGGAAGCCCAGGAACTTTATAGACCATAACTACTGTGAACAATGAGAACTAACTGTGTATTTTAAATCTGAGTTATGGGTATGTGAACATACTTTTAAAACAGTTTATGAAAAGCACATGACTTTCTCTGTGTGTTAGAAATAGTTCACAGTTGTAAAGCATTAAAAAAAAAAAAATGTCAGTGAGGCTCAAACAATGAATTACAGAGAGGCTGAAGGAGGCAGGCGGGAGTGTGGTTATAAAGGAGCTTGAGTCAAAAGAAATTTGTTTGAATTTCACTGAGAACTAGAATAAGTAACTAGTACTAGCAAAAGATTTTGCAAGGTCATTTGTTCTTTTCTTCTTCATCCTTTCTTCATCCTGTTTCTTGCAACTTTCCCACCCAGCTCTCAAGAGGTCCAAACAGCTGAAATATCATCTTCAATAGGACTTCCCAAAGATATCTTATTTTAATAAGGATTCTGACTCCATTTTTCAGCTTAACTGCTGACAGCTTGTAAGCTTCACATCTCTCTTTCCCTTTGCCTCACGTCTGGGCAAGATGATAAAATCTGGGTGTTTGCTGCTTTAGCACTGGTGGGAGCTCAAGGCACACAAGTCTCCACTCATAGGCAAGAACCCTCAGCCTGGACTCTCCCTTAAGCACCATTAAAACCCCAGGCCTGTCTCCTTTCCTTGCTCTCTCAAGCCATTTCCAGACCTGCTTAGGGTTTCTGCCCTGACTTCTCTGGAAAATCCTTAGTTTGGTAAATAATAAACCTTTTCATACCCTCTTGGTGTGTTTCTATATTGGAACCAAATTGTGGTTGGGTGGGGGGCCATCTTATTTTTCAGAATGGCTATGGCACTTTCAATTTAGAAAAATTATTTCAGGATTAAAAAGGAATTAATATGATTGATGGGCCTTGGAGAGATAAATATGTTGAGAAACTAACAAGACTAAGCATAAGTTTTAGAATAACTAAAGCATGTAGCTGTTGTTCAGTTGCTAACTCATGTCTGACTCTTTGCAACCCCATGACTGTAGCAGTCCAGGCTTCCCTGAACTTCACTATCTCCCGGAGTTTGCTCAACTAAAGCATCAGTGATGTGCAAACAAAAAGACTCATTTGTATTTTGGTCCTAATTAAATGCATTGCACTTTAACCTAAGCAATGTCTCATTCTTCTGCTGTGGCTAAAGAGAAATGGGAGCTTAAACTATTTCTTGTTTGGTGCTACAACTTTCCTTGCTCATTGCAGAGTTCCACAGTTGTGGATGGAAAGACAAACACCAATCCGTGAAGAGTTCTCTTACTTCCTTGAGCTTCCTAGGCTTTCCATACTCCACAGCAAGGGCTCATGTCAATCAGACAGGAATATAGGACCTTCCTCTCTAATGGATAAGTGGATAAGTGTTAGTCGCTCAGCGTGTCTGACTCTTTGCGACCCCATGAACTGTAGCCCTCCAGGTTTCTCTGTCTATGGAATTCTCCAAGGAAGAATACTGGAGTATCTGCCATTCCCTTCTCCAGAGGATCTTCCTGAACCAGGGATTGAACTCGGGTCTCCTGCATTGCAGGCAGATTCTTTACCGTTTGAGCTACAGGGAAGTCCTTATCCTCTCTAATGGGAGAGGCTGAAATTGACATTTCTGCCATATAACCCTGTCTTTTGCTACCACAGAAGAGGTGGTCAGCTAAAGGCCTGTCACTCTGCGTTTAAGCTAGAAAATACTTGTCTATCTTCCCTCAAAATGGAAAATGCAGCTGTAATAAAGGACTTATCATTAGAAAAAGCCATTAGCTAAATGTGTTATAACAATTTACTTGTGGGTTAACAACAGCTACCATATTCTGAGCATCTACCAAGTCCAGAATCACTTCCTCTATCCTCCTTAGGTGGCATTATCCATGCCCTCTTCCTCAGCTACAATAACGAAATGAATTCCAAAGAATATGATTTCACAAGGGAGAGAGATAAATATAAAATGTTTAATATTTACAAAATATTATTCATTTTGTACTTTCCAAAATTCAAAGAGCCAGAACAGATATATCAGACTGCAAAGCTTGTCCTTCTTTACAACTTACGGACTCTACCAGGCACCATTAGTCACCCATTTAACAGCTAGTCCTCACATTTTTATTTGCTAGTAATAGAATCCTGATTTTGCTCAGCTATCAGGTGGCCATCTGCTTCAGAAGAATTTGTTCCCTTCCCAGACCAAAGGTGACTCTTGATGTTATATCAAACACAGTAGTCCCATTCTTTTTCTAGCAACTAATTGAGCAATGGGCATGTGATCCAATCCTGTTAAATAAGACATATAGTGACGTTGCTCAGTCGTATCCGACTCTTTGCAACCCCATGGACTGTAGCCTGCCAGGCTTCTCCATCCATGGGATTTTTCAGGCAACAGTACTGGAGTGGGATGCCATTTCCTTCTCCAGGGGATCTTCCCAACCCAGGGATCGAACCCAGGTTTCCTGCATTGTAAGCAGATGCTTTACCCTCTGAGCCACAAGGGAAGCCCAAATAAGACATATAGGAAGTCTTAATGGGAATCTTCCTGGGATAATTTTCTTTCTCTGAACAACTAATAATACAAAAAGGCTATTAATTTTATGTATAGTTTTATGTAGTTTTTTTTTTCTTCTTTGGTAACTTTGGTAACCATCTTGGGACATTGGAGGAAGTTACCCTAAAAGGACACAGCAGTATCCTGAGAATAGCAGAGGAGAAAAGAGAAAGACCCTAGAACCCTAATAAAATTATTGACCTGACTTAACTAAACCTTTTACCTCAGTTTTTCTCTTCAAATGAGATAATAAATACTTGATGGTTTCAATATTTGATGTTGGATTTTCTGTTACTGATACTTGAGGTTCAAGATGACCTGATTGACATTTGACCAATAATATGAGATTTGCCTATAGATGGTTTGAACACCAAGAAATGAACTATTTAATAAGTCAATAAATAGGGTTTCAGGTTTCTATGGGATATGGTAAACAGGAAAGAACATCACCCCACACTCACAACCCCCCAAAAAAGCTAGATAACTTAGGAAATTACAACTTTTCTTGACTCTGTCACAGAGATAGAGTCACAGGTTAAACAACAGAACTTAAGAACAACAGATGCCTCCAAGGAGAGCACTTAGCTGCAGCAAACACCAAATGTTATATGCACTGGTAAGAAAAAAATTGACTTAAATATTTAACAAATCCTTAAAAGACAAGTGTAGAGTATAGGGTATAGAGTTTAGAGTGAGCATTTAGAATTACTGAGAGTCACAGGTGTAGAAGAATTCACACCTGTTTACAACAGAGACCTCACTGAGTGTGCCTAAGAAAACTGGAGACAGAATAAGAGTCTAGAGAAGCATCCTTTATGGTGAAGACCTGGGGAAAGGAAGAGAAACCACTGACGTGAAGGTATGAAGATCTGCCCATTCCTTCTCTTCTATATTTCCTATAAAACAAAAGCCTTATCCCACTGGAGAAAAGACATTAAACCTTGTCACCCTCAGAGTACAGATGAAGATATATTGCAGGTGGGTGCAGGAACAGAAATATCCTCTGACAAAGGTCAGGAATACTTCCAAGACTCAGAATATAAGAGATCTCCTATTGCTGAGCAAGCAGAAGAATCACTGAGAAGGCTCCACCTGTAAGACCTGGGGTTGAAGCACCTATTTAAGACTGGGACTGAAGCAGAACAATGGAAAACACCTCCATTCCACTCCCCAACATCAGGCTAGCAAACTCAAAAAACAAGCAACAGCAGTCTTTAAAAGAATGGAGAGGACTTTCGTGATGGTCCAGTGGATTCGAATCCAGCTGCCAATGCAGAAGACATGGGTTTGATCCCTGATCCAGGAGGATTCCACATGCCACGGGGCAACTAAAGCCCCTGCGCCACAACTATTGAAGCCCGTGCACCTAGAGCCTGCGCTCTGCAACAAGAAAAGCCACCAAATAAGAAGGCCAAGCACCTCAACAAAGAGTAGCCCCCACTTGCTGCACAGCAATGAAGAGCCAGCACAACCAAAAATAAATAATAAATAAATAAATAAATTTTTTAAAATTTTATTTTATTTTTAAACTTTACAATATTGTATTAGTTTTGCCAAATATCGAAATGAATCCGCCACAGGTATACCCGTGTTCCCCATCCTGAACCCTCCTCCCTCCTCCCTCCCCATACCCTCCCTCTGGGGAGATTCCTTAAAAAACTGGAAATAGAACTGCCTTATGATCCAGCAATCCCACTGCTGGGCATACACACTGAGGAAACCAGAAGGGAAAGAGACACATGTACCCCAATGTTCATCGCAGCACCGTTTATAATAGCCAGGACATGGAAGCAACCTAGATGCCCATCAGCAGATGAATGGATAAGAAAGCTGTGGTACATATACACAATGGAGTATTACTCAGCCATTAAAAAGAATACATTTGAATCAGTTCTAATGAGATGGATGAAACTGGAACCTATTATACAGAGTGAAGTAAGCCAGAAAGAAAAACACCAATACAGTATACTAATGCATATATATGGAGTTTAGAAAGATGGTAACAATAACCCTGTACGAGACAGCAAAAGAGACACTGATGTATAGATCAGTCTTATGGACTCTGTGGGAGAGGGAGGGGGTGGGGAGATTTGGGAGAATGGCATTGAAACATGTATAATATCATATATGAAACGAGTCGCCAGTCCAGGTTCGATGCACGATAGTGGATAATAATTATTTTTTTAAAAGTATGGCGAGATAAGTTTCTGAAGTGTAGGCAAAAAAGGGAAGACCTAAACCTGAGAGTGAAGTAGACATTGAGGAAGACCTTCTAGCAGACCATTCCCAACCCTAAACACAAGGTAATGCTAGAAGCTGGAACTCTGTGCTACAATGAAGGCGATCACAGCAAGAAAATAACCCAACCCAGCCCCACTCTTTAGGATGACAATCCCAGACACTAGCAAAAGTAGGAGACATGCCCATTATCAAGGATAAATAGTTACCTTGGTCTATATTGCTGTACATTAGATGTCCAGGGCAAGACATACCAAGCAGTAAATTAAATTAGTACATTATTTTAAAAGACAAAACAATCAACAGAATCACAAATAATAGAGAGATATTGGGACTATTAGACAGGGACTTTAAGCTCCCTCAGGAAGACATAGGTAACCTGACTAGTCCCATATGTTTTTTAAAAAATTTAATTTCTAATTTAAAATCTTCTTAAAAAAATAAAGGAAAAGAAAAGAAAATTCCAGGCCCAGAGGACTTCAAGACAAATTCTACTAACTATTTAAGAAAGAAGTAATAACAACACTGTACAAACTCTTTCAAAATATAAAAGAGATGAGAAAAATTCCCAGCTCATTTTTCTGATACCAAAACCAAAGATGTTGTGAGTAAAGTACAGACCAATACCCCTCTGAAAGTAAAGATGAAAAGAAATATCCTCAACAAAAATAGAAAACTATGAATAACAAGGAACATCTACAATCTGACACAGGATATTTATCAAAAACTTAACAGCTTATAGCATAACTAACGGTAAGAAATTGGATCCATTTGGAAGATTTCCCCATAAGATCGGAAACAAGGCGATCTTATTTAACACCATAAGAAATTCTTTGGGCTTCCCTGATAGGTCAGTTGGTAAAGAATCCACCTGCAATGCAGGAGACCCTAGGTTGGGAAGATCCTCTGGAGAAGGCATAGGCTACCCACTCCAGTATTCTTGGGCTTCCCTTGTAGCTCAGCTGGTAAAGAATCTGCTTGGATTGCGGGATACTTGGGTTGATCCCTGGGTTGGGAAGATCCCCTGGATAAAGGAAAGGCTACCCACTCCAGTATTCTGGCCTGGAGATTTCCACGGACTGTATATAGTCCATTGGGTTGCAAAGAGTCAGACACAACTGAGCAACTTTCAGTTTCACTTAGAAATCCTAGCCAATGCAATAAGGCAAAAATAGAGAGAGAGAGAGAGAGAGAGATGAAATGGATTGGAAAGGAAGAAATAAACTGGTTGAGAGACATATAAAGGGTCTGAAATTTTATGCTACTTGCAAAATAACAAGTTAGCCTGCCCCCGTTCATAGATGCTGGCAGAGGCACAAGATTCCTGGGTCAGAGAAAAGGACTTAATTACTTACAACAATAGCAGTCACCAAAATATCAATATTTTCTTGTGCTAGTACCTCTAACCCCAGTTCTCACAGGGCAGCCTGATGAGGGCTGGAGGATATCTGCAAATGGTTAGGAAACCTAAATATTTTATACTGGTTGTCACTGATTTCCAGAAACTGAGGTTGAAGGGAGAATTTGATTTCAAGGAGGCACAGAAAATTTTCTGGTGTGGTGGAAATGTTCTATGTTTTGAAGAATTGTGAGAGTCACTTGGACTGCAAGGAGATCAAATCAATCGATCCTAAAGGAAATCAACCCTGAATATTCATTGTAAGAACTGTTGCTGAAGCTGAAACTTCAATAGTTTGGCTACCTGATGCAAAGAGCTGACCCATTCCCTGATGCTAGGAATGAGTGAAGGCAAAAGAAGAAGGAGGAGGCAGAGGATGAGATGGTTAGATAGCATCACCAACTCAGTGGACATAAATTTCAGCAAATTTCAGGAAATAGTGGAGGACAGAGGAGCTGGTGTGCTACAGTCCTTGGGTTCACAAAGAGCTGGACACTACTTAGTAACTGAACAACAACAGCAATTATATCGCTGATACAACTCATAGATCTTTACACTAAAAAAAAGTAAATTTGGTCCTATCTAAACTACACTAACTTTTTTAATGAAAGAATTATGAAGAGCGACATAGATAAAAATGTTATCTAAAAAAGTAAAGATCCCATTTCCAGAAGTTGTTCAATTTTTCACCAAACTGCCAGGCTAGAGGAGAAATCAGGAGTTGGAGTAAGATTACAAGGCTAGGTATACAAAGATGAAAAATCTGAGACAAGGCAGACACAGCCAACAGGAAGCAAGGAAGGCCAACAGCTTTGGGAGTTTAACCAGGCTTTCAAGCCATGGAGGGGACACACTAGAGGTCAAAGGGGACACCCAGAGAAAATTCAATCCTTTAGACTTTCTAGCTGAGAAAGGATGGGGTCAAGGAGGCCAAATGCCAGGTGAGGAGAGAGCCTGAGGCTGAAAACCCAGTTTAACTTGGGGTATCTCATGCCCTTTCTGGTGCAGGTTCACAGATTAACTCTTTTGTGCTTACTTTACACACCATGTCCTCCCACCCCGAAAGATCCAGAACTGATTAGTCAGCTCAGCCTCACAGTTGATTTTGTGGAATTAGAAAGCCAAATCTGTTGATTGAATTGATGATACCAGCAACTGAAAAGGTGTTTTGGTGTCTTTTGGACAGGGCCTATACATGGGTAACATTGTTGGTATTTCAGAGTAATCTTATGCTACAGTGACATGGTTAAAGAGTGGGGAAAATGATCAAAATTTAAACTGTCTCTATAAAATGTGCATTCACTACTATTTCCAGTTTGCTGGAGAAAATGCCAATGTGGCCAGACTTTATTTTTTTCAAGATAAACTGAAATCTGAGTTTTTACCTGAAAGTATTAATAAGTGAATTTTCCAAATAAAATTCCTTAGCAGTACTGGTTCTGTCCAGGAGATGTCATTTTGCAACTCCCGTGGAGCTTTAGGAGACCCCATTTATATTTAATTTTTTTAAACTTTTAATTTTGTATTGGAGTATAGCCAATTATCAAACGATGTTGTGATAGTTTCAAGTGAACAGCAAGGGACTTAGCCACACATATACATGTATCCATTCTCCCCCAAATTCCCTTCCCATCCAGGCTGCCACATAACACTGAGTGAAGTTCCCTGTGTTATACAGTAGGACCTTATTGGTTACCCATTTTAAATACAGCAATGTGTATGTACATGTCCATCCCAAACTCCCTAACTATCCTTTCCACCCACCATCCCTTGCCTCCCACCCTTCATCCCCTGCCAAGAACTATAAGTTCCTTCTCTAAATCTGTGAGTCTCTGTTCTGAAAGTTACGTTCATTCGTATCATTTCTTTCTAGATTCCACATATAAGGGATGTCATATAATATTTCTGGGTTTTCCTGTTGGCTCAGCGGTAAAAAATCTGCCAGCCAACACAGAAGAAGCGAGTTCAGTCCCTGAGTTGGGCAGATTCCCTTGGAGGAGGAACTGGTAACACACTCTAGCAGTATTCTTGCCTGGGAAATCCCATGGACAGAGGAGCCTGGTGGGCTACAGTCCATGGGGTCGCAAACAGTCTGACAGGACTTAGTGACTAAACAATGGCAGCAACACGGTATTTCTAGGAGACTCCATTTTTAAAAAGCAGTAGCAGAAATAATCTTTAACCCTCTCTCACTTCTATACTGAAGATACTTTGAGAAATGCCAAAGATTGCTAACTTTGTTAGTATGTTTTTTTCTGACTCAACAGTTGTTATCCCACATCTAAGAGTGTAGAGCTCAGCTGGTAGATCCCAAGAAGCTATAGCAAGGCTGGAGTAAGGAGGGATTACAGGGAATAGGGGACTTTCACCTTCTGGGCTTCTGGCCTGTTTCACCGGAGCACCACCACAGGCAGGTACTGGTGGCAGAGGCAGCTTTTGCATTCTCCCGGCATGGCTGCAGCGAGAACGCACATCTGTGAAGCGTTTGCCAGCATGTCAAGAGTAACAGGACTCTTGAAGCTGTTTCAAACGTCATGCCAATCCTTGTGCATAACATGTTTAAAAAGATTGTTGCTTTAGAGATCTTAATATTTTAAAAAAAATGAAATGCAATACTTTTAGCCACTTAAAAGTGGAGTTCCTTTTCACTAAGCAAAGTTGAACTTTTTAAACTTCTTTTTTACCAAACAAGTCCCCTCCCCTTTTTTTTTTCCCGCTAGGGAGCAAATAAGTTAGCATGGGGGTCCTAAGTGCTCTTAAAATCATTTTGCTATAGATCTGTGCACTGTTTATAATTCTTGAATAAAGCTAAAAGTAAAGAAAGGCTTTCTCTGAAGGTTTATGAGCATTTTTCCATGAAGCAGAAGTCAAACAGATCAAAGAGATCTAACAAAATGTTTCAAACCTGGGATAGGGTGGGCTGAAGGCCCGTGAATCGAAACCAACCTCTCCAGATAGTTTGGGAGATATCTCTTGTTATTTCAAAATAAAAGCAAAACTAAAACATGATAGTTTGACTGTATCAAACTGACATTTTTGAACAGAGTTGTTAAAAGCATCAGTCTTTGATATTTTACCCACAGCATTAAAGACATTTTAAAAGAGGTTAGATAACTGTTTTACCAAGTGGCAAAAATGAACACAATCAGGTGAATTTCCTAACTCTCTTTTCCTAATAGCCATTCTTCTCTGGGCTTCTCTGAGTCTTCCTACAAAAGGCAGAGTTTTCTAGGTTCACGAAGAATTAATATACAGGCTTAAATTATCTCAAGCAGTAAAATGTATTCTGTGTATTTTGAATGCTCATTAATTGAAGCTTTCGCTTTTGATACACTACCAATTTAAATGCCTACTAACCATTTACTTTAAAATAGAAAAATAAAAACAAAAGAAATCAAATGAATATATTTGCTGGAAAGGCATGAATCTGTCTAGCCATGATTAAACCCTCAATAAATCTGCTTCTAATCATCCATTGGTATTTAAATATATAATAACTACTCTATTAAACTTAATTCTCTCTATTTAATGACAGTTATTCTAAATTTAATGACAGTTATTTGAAATATATACCCACAGATTATTAACAACATTTTAACAAGATTTTTAAACCAAGGAACGTGAGTATGAATCCATCAAATGTCAATAAATCAATTACTAGTTAATGTAGAATGCCTGAATTGTTAAATGGAAGCATACCCAAGTGAGAACGCTTTGAAAACATTTCAATGAAAAATAATTTGCCGGGGGGGAAAAATCCATCTGTGAACTGCTGGTACTATTTCAGCATAAAATTAAGGCTATATAACTTTAAAATATATTTATTTTGTATGAAAATATGCATTTGGTGAAGTGCATTAAATTTTCTTGATTGGGAGTTGACTTTAACCAGAGTACCATTTTAACATTATAAGTCAAGTGGTTTTAATTTTTCTGTTGCCAATTAAATATGTGCTAAAAATATTACATACTATTTTATTCTGGGGATTCACAACCAGGTTCGTACAAAAATTCCTTTATATAGAATATGAGAAAAAGCTTTTTGCAAGTTATGGTGCCCACCAAGTCACCATCCCTCAAACAAAATGAAGCCCTTAATTCAAATAATTCTGTTTCTTCCTCGCTGGCAGGGTGTGCTTCCAGAAGGACTCTGGCTGCCACATCTTTCTGATGAGTATGCCCTGACTGCATGGCCGTGCCCTTCCAGCCATCCTCTTCCACAGCCTGGGACGTTTATTGGGATCAGAAACATAGACTGGCAAGTTTGTGTGATGTAAGAATCCCAACCTATAAAGCACATCAGTAGACACTTTGTAGCATGTGCCGTTTATTAGGGTTTCCATTAAAAGTATTATGTTTCTATACTTTACAACCATAAAAGAGTAAATAATTTCAAAGGATTGCTTGATAGAAGACTTCTGTTTTAAATGGAACTTGGAAATATCTGGGAAATCACTGGAATAAATGAACTTAATAGACCCAATGCTGTGAAGTTCTTTTTAACTGTTTTCTTAAGCACATAAAAAGATATACCATTTCCTCCAACATTTTTTGAAATAGGTTTTGGTTTGGGGTTTTTCTCTGTAACATTTGACTTATAAATATTTCTTACAATGCTTCCATTGTTCCCTTTCTTTCTTTCAGTCTTTCTTTCTTCTTTCTTTCTTCTAGTGCTGAGGCTGACTTCTTAACACCAGCCGATTCCACCCCCACTCACTGTTCTAACCTATAGGATAAATCAGAACTTTAAACCAGAAAGTAACATTACATGCCACTCAAGAAAACCTGCTGCACCACTTGATAAGTTGGAAAATGTATAACAAATGCCCCTATTGAGATATTCCCTTTTTTTTTTAAGAGGAAACAAATTCCATTCATGGGACTAAGCAAATATTTCATCAATCTGGTTCATGTGGGAAACCAATACACCATTCACTGCATGGAAAAGATTAGATCAGGTCGGTTTCAGAATACAGACATTTAAAAAAAATATTGATCATATCAAACATTTAAAGAAAAGTTAGTCATTCAGTTGTGTCCAACTCTTTGTGACCCGTGGACTGTAGCCTGCCAGGCTCCTCTGTCCATGAAATTCTCTAGGCAAGTAATACTGGAGTGGGTAGCCATTCCCTTCTCCAGGGGATCTTCCCACCCTAGGGATCGAACCTGGGTCTCCCACATTTTGGGCAGATCTTTTTTATTGTCTGAGCCACCAGGGAAGTCCAAAGAAAAGTGAAGTTGTCTATAAAATATTAACATGTTATAATTCAAGTGGAATAATCCAGTTTGTCTCCACAGTCTTGTTCTCTGGAAATTACATGAACTCCTGCTGGGTTTTGTCTGTGTAGACAGTGCATTAGATGGAACACCTCCTTTTTTCAGGGTTATTATTTAAAGGATGAAGTGAAACATTTCTGAGCACCAGCAATACTAACCGTCAGAGGTGAGCTGATGAACATATAACACCGAGGGTGAAAGTCATTTGACTATCTAACTGTACAAAGGAGGTCTCAAAAAAGTGGAGACCAACTTTTTTAAACCTCAACATGTACACCTTCTAAAACAACCCTGGGAACTAAGAAAGAGAGGAAGCATAGCATTCTCTGGTGTGTTCCCTAGACTTGGTAAAGAGGGCACTAGTCATCAAGAGTGGCAACTCCCGGCATGCCAGCCTCTACACTGAATTTTTGGCCCATATTACCTCTTTTAATTCTTATCACCCTTTCTCATCTTCATTTGACAGATAAGAAAACTGAGGCTCAGAGAGGTTGAGTAACTTGCCTAAGCTCACAGAGTTAGTCATGTAGCTGGGATTTTAATCCGAGTCTGACCAAATCCAAAGTTTATGGCCTTTATTGCCATGCCTAATTTTTCTCCTGCTTCCGAGTTAGGTATGGCCAGAGGACAGAAAGCAGAGCCCTATCTAGAGAGACGCCTGACTCTTAGGAGGTAAGAATGCCCCAGAGTCAAGATGGAAATCACTCCATAGTCGTTCACAGGGACAAGGCCTCCTGCTGTAGAGCAGGTCTGCTTGGCAGGGAAGAATAAATGGGTGATGGATTCATGAACAGCCCCTTGAATCCCCTCACAGGACTTAATTTCTGCAGTTGATCACATGGAAGATGAATCAAAGCTACCAACCTCCTCTGGCACTGAGCCTGGGGGGTGGAGGGCTGGTGGATTGATTGAGCGAGGGGAGGCCAGTGAAGAGGAATGAAGTCTGGGAATGACAGCCCAGGGCAGTCTTAATATGACCAGGGCCTTGTCTTTCCCATCAAAGCTATGCAGCCTTACTGGCGAGGCTGGGAAAGGGAATAGCAGAAGAGGAATCCAAGGCAATTAATCACCTTGCTTGCTGAGGAGGGGCAACTCAGAAACCAAAGGGAAAAACAGGGCTCACTTCCACACAGCACTCAATCTCCTGAAAGAAACAGCATAAATAGAGTCATATTTGCCAATGAAGGTTTCTAAATGTTTAAACTAGCCAGTAATGCCACCCAGATGGAGAAACTAACGCTTGCGGAAGTTCCATGATTTGTACCATAGTCCCTCAGTGAGTTGGAGATACAGCAGATGTGAACCCCCAATCTCTTGATTCCCAGATTTGCACATAAACCATCAAAAATACAAACCTTCTAGCCCTGAAATCTACATAGCCCTTTGTCTGCTGTGTGGTCCTCTGTCAAGAGCCAGCATTGCACTACGCAGAAGGGGTTTCTTTCCCCTTACACAATCTGTAAGTCTTAGTGAGCTGGGCCTTCAAGTTTTTCTTTTATCCTTTCATTCATCTGACAAATATTTACTGAGTGCTTACTGTGATTCAGGCAATGTTCTAGATGGAGGAATGCAGTCGTGAACAAGACAAAGAGCTTGTTTCCCGGAATGCAGATCTTAGGAGGGGCAGGCAACAAACAAAATATCAAGAGTGAACGTGCCACACAGAAAATAAAGTTGCACGATGGGATGAAAAGTGACAGAGGGAAACACCTTAGACTGGGGATTCAGGGAAGGCCTCCTAGATGAGAAGACTTTGGCGCCAAGACATGAATGATAGGAAAAAGCCACCCATGTGAAAACAGGAGGAAAGCATAATTTTCAACCCCAAATTTCTCCTAGAGAACCCCCAAGTTATGCTTTTCTTTAGCTTACTTGTTTCTTCTACCCAAAATAACTTATCAAATTGCAAGTAGGAACTCCCTGGTGATCCAGTGGTTAGGACTCTGTCCTTCCAATTCAGGGACACGAGTTCAATCCCTGGTCAGGGAACTAAGATCCCACAAATTGTGCAGTGTGGCCAAAAAAAAATTTTTTTTTAATCAAAACAAAAAAACAAAACTCTCCTCTTGAAAAAAAATGCAAGTAATTGCAAGTGTCATCCTACTAAGAATAAAGCAAAATATTTTATTTTGAATTTTTAAGTTTCATTAGCAAGCTTTGATATTTTGACTATTAATGTTCATTTTGATGAGCATGGAATTCCCTACATGTTTACAACAGATTAAGCCACAGCAGTATTTTGTATCAAAGAGACTGATGCACAAAAGAATTGAGAGGTTCACAGAAGAGTTCAGTGGAAGGACAAATGTCATAGTGAGTGAGTGAAGTCACTCAGTCGTGTCTGACTCTTTGCAACCCCATGGACTGTAGCCTACCAGGCTCCTCCATCCTTGGGAGTGGGTTGCCATTTCCTTCTCCAGGAGATCTTCCTGAGCCAGGGATTGAACCCAGGTCTCCCGCATTGTAGGCAGATGCTATACTGTCTGAGCCACTAGGGAAGTCCTTTGTCATAGTCATATTATTCTCAAATTCACCTGCACAGTAGATCCTACACCTGGTTCTCCACTCACCATCTCTCATCATTTTATGTGGCAGCCTTCTAACTGAACTCCCAGCTTCTCAGCCACCAAGGTGATCCTCTCAAAAAGAAAATCTAATCACATTCCTCCACTCCTCACCTCATTCTGACAACTTTCTGTGATTGTTACGGACTGAATTGTGTCCCACCCAAATTCATATGTGGGCTTCCCTGGTGGCTCAGTGGTGAAGAATCTGCCTGCCAATGCAGGAAACATGGTTAGATCCCTGGGTCAGAAAGATCACTTGGAGAAGGAAATGGCAACCCACTCCAGCATTCTTGCCTGGGAAATCCCTTGGACAGAGAAGCCTGGAGGGCTACAGTCAGTGGGGTCGCAAAGAGTCAGACACGACTTAGCAACCAGACAACAAATTCATATATTGAAGCCCTAATCCCCAGTGTGACTGCAGTTGGCAATAGATCCTTTAAGGAGATAATTAAGGTTAAATGAGGTTATAGGTTAAAGTACAAAAGACACTATATCTTCAGATTTGAGAGTAAAAATCACTAAGCTGTGTCTGACTCTTTGCAACCTCATGGACTGCAGTCATTCTAGTCGTGCTCGTGCCCCGTTGATAAATCGTCTCCGGCTTTTTTTGCCTCCATGGACTGTAGTCCACCAGGCTTCTCTGTCCATGGAATTCTCCAAGCAAGAATACTGGAGTGGGTAGCCATTCCCTTCTCCAGGGGATCTTCTTGACCCAGGGATCAAACCCAGGTCTCCTGCATTGCAGACAGATTCTTTACTACCTGGGAACTACCTGTCTGAACTACCAGGGAAGCCCATGTTTCGGGCTAAGAAAACTCAGTATCTTATGTGATTAGAGAGGAAAACATTACCACAATATGTAGTAATAGCAGTCCACAAGTCATACAAGACACACAAAGTACATCTACCAAAAACTTTGTTCTAAAACTTAACTTTTTAAGTAAAAAAATTTAACTAAAATTTATGGGTTTTTTTCCAGTTTTATTGAGTGAACTATTTTTTAATGCAATAGAAAAGATTACTGAGTTTAACATAAAGAAAAGAAGATTAGGGAAGAGCTTTGGCTAAAACAAAAACTCTACCTGCAAATAACCATCCCTTAATTAATCCTTGAGACTGGGGAAGATTTCTTTTGGTGACTTATTTTGTTGTCATTGTCATCTTATGCAGGTGATTTTTTAATTGAGATAAACATATAACATTGTATTAGTTTTAGATGCACAATGTAATAACCTGAGATAGATAGATAGATATATAAGAATTGATGTTTTTGAACTGTGGTATTGGAGAAGACTCTTGAGAGTCCCTTGGACTGCAGGGAGATCCAACAGTCCATCCTAACAGAAATCAGTCCCGAATGTTCATTGGAAGGACTGATGCTGAAGCTGAAACTCCAATACTTTGGCCACCTGATGCAAAGAGCTGACTCATTTGAAAAGACCCTGACACTGGGAAAGATTGAAGGCAGGAGGAGAAGGGGATGACAGAGGATGAGATGGTTGGATGACATCACCGACACAATGGACATGAGTTTAAGTAAAATCCAGGAGTTGGTGATGGACAGGGAGATCTGGCGTGCTGCAGTCCATAGGGTCGCAAAGAGTCAGACATGACTGACTGAACTGAACTGAACCGATACTGCAAATTGATCACCACAACAAGTTAACTTAACAGCCATCACCATAATAGCTATAAATGTGTGTGTGTGTAATGAGAACTTTTAAGATCTACTTTCTTAGCAATCAAATGTAAAATACAGTACTGTTACCTGAAACTAACACATTATAAATCAATTATTATTTTATTTTGAATTTTATTATTAAATTATTTTAAACTTCAATTTAAAATAACTGCCAGGAGCAAAAAGAAAAAAGTAAAAATCAGCTTAATGTAAATAATAATAATAGAATATAATTGTTAACTCTGGCCATCAAGCTGTACGTCATATCCCTGGGACTTCTTTATAACTGGAAGTTTGTACCCTTTGACAACCTTCACCCATTTTGCCCATCCCCCACCTCTGACAACCTCTAATCTTTTTCCTGTACCTATGAGTCAGTTTGGGTTTGTTTACAATTCCACATATAGTTTTTTTAAGACTACACAGTTTTGCCTTTCTTATCTGACATATTTCATTAAGTATAAGGCCCTCAAAGTCCCTGCAATTGTCACAAATGATATCTTTCCATTGTATGGCTGAGTAATTGTCCATTCCACATTTTCTTTATCCATTCATCCATTGATAGATAGTTAGCTGTTTCTCTTGTCTTGGTTTTCATAAATAATGCTGCAATGAATATGGGAGTGCAGCTATCTTTTCACGTTAGTAATTACTTTTCCTTCAGATATATACCCAGAAGTGGAGTTGCTAGATCATATGGTAGTTCTATTTGAATTTTTTGAGGAGCCTTCTTAGTGGTTTCCATAGTAGCTGCATCAGTTTACATCCTAACAGTGTACAAATATTTCCTTTTCTCCACATCCTTACCCACACTTGTTATTTTTTGCCTCTTTGATAAGTGAAAGTGAAAGTGAAGTTGCTCAGTCCTGTCTGACTCTTTGCGACCCCATGGACTGTAGCCTACCAGGCTCCTCCCTCCATGCAATTCTCCAGGCAAGAATACTGGAGTGGGTTGCCATTTCCTTCTCCAGGGGATCTTCCCTGACCCAGGGATCGAACCCAGGTCTCCTGCATTCCAAGCAGACGCTTTAACCTCTGAGCCACCAGGGAGCCCCAACTGCCATTCTAATAGATGTGAAATACACCTTAAGTGATTTTCTTTAGAGTAGAGACTTTAACATTGGAGTTGGCTTTGTGGGATACATCATAGTCAGCTTGCCGGTAATTGCTCATCTGTTGGTTTAGGGGTTTCCATTCTCTCCACACCTATCTGCAAACCCTATGCATTGCCAACTTCGAGTATGTTCCTGAGTGTCTCACTGGAGAGTGATGCAACAGGTCACCACAAGTCCAGGTAAGTAAAAAGTATAGAGACTGGCAGTCAAAAATTCTGACCAGAAATTTCATGCTCTGATATTTTTCTGTGGATTAACATGAGCCTGGAACTCTAACCCATTGAGCTGGATAATTGAGTCATATTATTATACACATCTTTGCAGAAGGTAGAGTGTTTTCTCAGTATATCTAGTAGAATTATATGACAAATATAACAATTTTATATTTTTTTACTTTGGGAGTTTGAAGGTTTAGATAGTAATATGTTTCTTGTTTTGTTCATGGTTTAAGCAAAATCAACAAACTGATTTTGTCGATTAGGTATTGGACTTTTTATTTGCTCCAGAAGCATTTACTCAGTGATCTGTTAATATTGTTGTTGTTGTTCGGTAACTAAGTCATGTCCAACTCTTTGTGACATCATGAACTGCAGCACACCAGTCTTCTCTGTCCTTCATTATCTCCCTGAGTTTTCTCAAACTCACCTCCATTGAGTCAGTGATGCCATCCAATCATCTCATCCTCTGTTGCCCCCTTCTCCTCTTGCCCTCAATCTTTCCTGGCATCAGGATCTTTTTCAATGAGTCAACTCTTTGTATCAGGTGAACAAAGTATTGGAGCTTCAGCTTCAGGATCAGTCCTTCCAGTGAATATTCAGGGTTCATTTCCTTTAGGATTGACTGGTTGATCTTCTTGTAGTTCAAGGGACTCTCAAGTCTTCCCCAGCACCACATTTCCAAAGTGTCAATTCTTCAGCACTCAACCTTCTTCATAGTCCAACTCTCACATCCATACATGACTACTGGAAGACACAGTTTTGACTATATGGACTTTTGTCAGCAAAGTGATGTCTCTGCTTTTTAATACACTGTCTAGGTTTGTCCCAGCTATTTTTCTAAGAAGCAAGTGTCTTTTAATTTCGTGGCTGCAGTCACCATCCACATAGATTTTGGAGCCTAAGAGAATGAAATCGGACACTCTTCCCGCATTTTCCCCATCTATTTGACATGAAGTGATAGGACCAAATGCCATGGTCTTGGTTTTTTGAATGTTGAGTTTTAAGCCAGCTTTTTCACTTTTTCATTTTTGTAATGTTAATATTAAAACATTATAAAACCAAAATAACAATATATAAACACTCCACCTTGAGACATTACTTTCAAGTAATAGGAAAAGCCAACTTCCACACTTAAAAGCAGAGAAATGAAGAAAAGAAGTAACAGAAAAATGAGCATGGATGGAGACCACTTGAGGGCACCTATACATTTTATGCTAGAGAAGTGGTGGAAGTTAAAAAGCTGGCCTGTCTCTGAAGACCAGAAAACCATATGAATAGAGGAGGCATCTTATAAATCTGTCAGAGTTCATTCTGGAATTTTTTTTACATCCTTCTGATAACAGTTTAGAAAGAGATCAAAGTTAAAACTAAGTAAGTAATTAAGCCAAGAAGTTATTAAATATCAGATCCAAATTATTAAAAATCGAAATACAGAGCTTAAAAAGAAAAGAGATACAATATACAATGAGATTATATGAATCTTCAGATCCCCCATGTCTGCAAATAGCTTCCCAAATATTCATAAATCTAAGTAACTTCCTAGCAGGACATCTCCCAAACAAAGTATGACTGAAAACAGAAAGCTGAAATACATAAAAAAAAAGAAAAACAGGCTTTGGGTATTTGCTTTGTCTGGAATTTATTAAGAGGCGGAAATGCCACCAAAATGGAAATTGCACACAGGGAAAAAATCCCACCATGTTTTTATCCAGATAGGTTGGAAGTGATGTAATAAAGGCACCGTAATTTATGTATGTAAATGTGTGGGCAACTCATTCAGGGAGTGACAAATGGTGAATTCTAGTGGGAAAAAAAACAGTGGACATCAAAGAAATTTGATTGGCTGCCAACAATCATTAATCTCTTCAAGACCCTTTTAATACAAAGATGCCAAATAGAGCTTGTCATTTTATTCCATCCTCAAAGCAATACATTCTTATTTAAGAAGTTATGAGCGAGTATAACATTATATCTCATTTGATACACCCACAAAAGGTATGGTAACCTTGAGAAGATTTCATTCTTAAAAATGAGGACATTGATAAATCGACAGCCATACACCTCAAGGATAATGATTTAAGTCTGACCATAGTCCTCAGCTTGATGTGACTGTGATCTTCATTCATCTTGCCATGGCCAGCAAACCACATCACAGAAACCACTATATATGATCACATGTCACCAACAGCCAGCTCGCTAACCAGGAGAGACTTCAAATAAAGATAGAACTGAATTGTTTCAGATGCAGAGGCGTGAGAAAAACCTTAAGAATTATGATAGAAGAAGCTAAATACCACACTAAAAGGAAACATTTGTGCAGCTGTCTAGAAAACCTAGGGGTCGTTGGCTGCAGCTATCGCAGAATTACAGCATTCCGTGTGCTAACACTGTTCAGTGACAAACCTCACCAATGACGTGGCTTTACCAGAAATCACTTAGTACTCTTCAAACTCAGAGCTTGATACATTTCCATGGACAGCCTCCCTTAAAGACCCTTCCTTCTTTAGATTTCTATAATTCTATGTCTTACACACCTCAGCAGTAAAACACAATGTGTTGCTTATTACTTCTTCTGAAATGAGTACCCAATGTTTCCACCTTGAAACTTTACTTCAACAAAGTCTACACCAAATTATTTCTGCTTCTCTGGACATGAATGGAAGAGGTCTCAAAAAAAAAAAAATTTAAAATTCACTCAAGTAATGGGATAGCTATATTACTCTTCCTCCGACTGCAACCTCAATAAATAATTAGAAGAAGTGTGTATAGGTAGATGTGTGTGAGAAAGAAAACAGAGAGAGACAGAGAGACAGGCAAAATCAAGATTTTGCCCACTAGGGGAAGTTCTGTTGAGTTCTTTGATCAAGGTCCCTAGATGTTGACTTATAAATGCTAATACAATAAAATAGTAAAAAACTACCTACCTGAAAGAATTCACAATGCAACGAAAATATATTACTCCCCAGCACCTGCCAGAGGGCCTTCCACAAAATAAAGACTCGATAAAAAACAGGAATGGATTTATAATTATTTTTCCTATTCTCTAAGTTGTCTTTTCACATTCTTGTTAATGTCCCTTGGATACACAGAAGTTTTCACTTTTATGAAGTCCAGTGTATCTTATTTTTCTTCTGTTGCTTGTGCTTTTGGTATCAAATATAAGAATCTACTACCAAATCCAAGGTCGTGAAGATTTATCTCTATGTTTGCATCTAATAATTTGAATAGCTTTAGGTCTTATATTTAAGACCATTTGGAGTTAATTTCTTTTTTTAGTATTTATGTATTTGGCTGCACAGAGTCTCGGTTGAGGCACAAGGGATCTTCCCTGTGGCCCACCAGCTTCTCTAGTTGTGGGCTTAGGTGCCCCACACTATGTGGGAACTTAATTCACTGACCAGGGATTGAGCCTCAGTCCCCTGCGTTGGAACCACTAGACGGACCACCAGAGAGGTCCCTTGAGTTAATATTCATACATGAAGTAAGGGAGGAGATCCAACTTCATTCCTTAGCGTGGTGTTATTCAGTTGTCCCAGTCCCATTTGTTAAAGAGACAGTTCTTTATCCACTGAATGGTTTTAGAATTCTTGTTGAAAATGAGCTGGAATCCCTGTTGAAAATCCTTGTCAAAACCTTAGGTGTTTCAGTTTATTTTTGGCCTCTCAAATAAGTGGATTGTACAGCTTCACTAGTAAAGGATTATTTAGGTTTCCCATTTTTGCCATTATAATTTTTCAGTAAATGACCATGTGCCATTTTGCATAATGACCATGAGACATTTTGCAAATGTCTCATTTGTTTTATTTTTTGTTTTATTTTTTCTCATTTACTATTTTTATTTAAATTTATTTATTTTTAACTTAGTAGCTTCATTTGTTTTATTTTTTTCTCATTTACTATTTTTATTTAAATTTATTTATTTTTAATTGGAGGATAATTGCTTTATAATAGTGTATTTGTTTTTTGCCAGTTTCATTTGTTTTATAAGTAAATCTTTAAATCTCTGATTCTTTTGGTGCTATTATTGATTTTTTTGTTGTTGTTACTTTTTAAAATATCAAGTTTATACTGAGTCTTACTGAGATGGCGCTAGTAGTAAAGAATCTGCCTGTAATGAGATTCTCCAGGAGACACAGGAGATGCAGATTTGATTCCTGGTTTGGGAAGATCCCCCAGAGAAGAAAATGGCAACCCACTCTGGTATTCCTGCCTGAAGAATCCCATGGACAGAGGAGACTGGTGGGCTATAGTCCATAGGGTTGCAAAGAGTCGGACATGACTGAAGTGATTTAGCACACAAAGAATGGGGTATAAATTATAAGCAGTAAAAATGAACCCTTTTGAGTAATACTGTTTGGGGTCATAATGCCAAGTTTTTCACATTGTCCCATTTGAGGCAGTCCCCTCTCCTTGTCTCCCTCTAATAAGGGTTTAACATCCAGAACACATAACATACTCATACAACTCAACAACAAAACACAGATAACCCAATTTTTAAAAGGGCAATGGACTTGAATAGACATCTTTCCCAAGAAGGTACAGAAGTGGCCAATAAGTACATGAAGAGATAACCAACACCATTGGTTGTTAAGGGAATACAAATCAAAACCACAGTGAGATACCACTTCACATCCACTTTACATCCACAGGCCATTTTAAGGCAATGGCCTTAAAAAAGAAGAAAGAAAAAACGTGTTAGAGGGGATATGGAGAAATAACAATGTTGTTGGTGGGAGTGTAAAATGGTACAGTCAGTGCAGAAAACAATTTGGCAGTTCCTTAAGAAGTTAAACAGAATTATCACGTGATGCAGCCATTCTACTCCTAGGTCTAGACCCAAAGAACCAAAAACCAGTATTCAAACAAATACTTGTTCACAGATGTTCATAACAGCAATATTCCCTATAGCTGAAAGGTGGAACTAATCCAAATGTCCATCAACAAATGAAGAGATGAACAAACTGTGGTAAACCCATATAATGGATTATCATTCAGCCATAAAAAGCACCGAAGTACTGATACCTTTTATAACTTGGATGAACCTTGAAAACATTATGCTAAACAAAAGAAGAAAGACACAAAGGCCACAGTCTATGTAATTCCTTGTATACGAAACATCTGAAATAGGCAAACCCATAGAGACAAGACAGATTAGTGGTTGCCAAGGGATGGGAGGAGGAGGAATAGGGAGATTTTTAAATGGTATGTATGGGTGTTCTGGACAGATGAAAAAAATTTAGAGGTAGTGGTTGCACATTGTGAATGCACTAAATGTCACTGGATTGTACAGTTTAAAATGATAAACTGTATGTTATATGATTTTCATCTAATAAAAAGAAAAAAATGCATTGGTCTATGCAATGACATATCTATTCATAAAAAAGAATGAAGCCATTGTGTATTGATATAAGAAGATTACAAAAGTAAGTTTTTAAGTTAAAAAAAAAGCTGTAGAGTATATACAGTAGGGGAGAATTGATAAATATGTGCTTATTTACTTGGATTTACGTAATACAAGTGAAACTGGTAGTATTAGTTGCCTTTGCAGAGCAAAATGTGAATCCTTGGGTGGCTAGGGATAGAGTAGGAAGCTATTTTCAATATAAGCAGTTGTATCTTTTGAATTTTGAACCATTTAAATGTACTAATACTCAAAAAATGAAAAGAGAAAACTTAAAGTTAGTATGGAAAAGCAAAAAAAAAAAAAAAACTTTATGAATGAGCTTCCCTAGTGGCTCAGTGGTAAAGAATCAGCCTGCCAATGCAGGAGACATGGGTTTGATCCCTGGTCCAAGAAGATTCCACATGCCCGGCAGCAACTAGGCCCATGTGCCAAAACTATTGAGCCTGTGCTCTGGAGCCTGGGAGCCACAGCTACCGAACCCACATACTACAAGTACTGAAGCCCGTGTGCCCTAGAGCCTGTGCTCTGCAAAAGGGAAGCCACTGCGTGAGAAGCCCTCATACCGCAACCAGAGAGTAGCCCCCGCTCACCGCAGCTAGAGAAAAGCCCATGCCGCAGCGAAGACCCAGCACAACCAAAAGTAAATAAGAAAATAAATAAAGTTTTTTTAAAAGACCTGGCTCACATTAAAAAAAGAACTTTATGAACCGACTGGTCACTGTTTTTATAACCATGCTCTTAATCTAGCAACCTCTCTTCCTTCAACTACTATCCTCTGATTATGGAAAAGCTTTTCATCATCTGGAAACTTCACAGATTGAGCAGAGCAAGGTCTTGTGTGCTGACATCAGCCTGCTTATAGCAAACACCCCTGCTGGCCTTGAAAAACTAATTTCCCCGCAAAAGGGTTCCCAAACGATGTTACTTAATATCTTGTAAGAAAGTTACAAAGACAAATAATGAGCCCTATTCTTTGTGTTTTCATTTTGGAAAACAGACTAGGGTGTAGAATCAGCTTGATTCCAAGCCTCCTAAAACACCCTAATATTGGGTCTGCAGGGAAGAGGACTCACAGTCATCCTTCTGGTTCAGCTAGGCTGGAGCCTCAATAGACTCTCAGTGGTCACTTTGTAGGTGTGTATTTTCCAGTATGCAAGAGGAAAACGAAGCCAACAAAACCAGGGTTGCCTACCAATTACTCAGGACTAGTCCTTGCTTACAGACTTCCCTGTAGCTCAAATGGTAAAGAATCTGCCTGTAAGGCAGGAGACCAGGGTTCAATCCCTGGGTTGGAAAGTTCCTCCGCAGAAGGGAATGGCAATCCACTCCAGTATTCCTGCCTGGAGAATTCCATGGACACAGAAGCCTGGCAGGCTACAGTCTGTGGGGTCGCAAAGAGTTGGACATGACTGAGTGACTAACACAGTCCTTGCTCTTTTTCTCGTATTTAGTGGCTATTTTTGACCGTTCCTAAAACCAAAGCAGTCAATGTCATCACTGGGGATATAAGATAAAAACTGACAATCCAAAAGCAGCCAGATGGATGGACCTAGAGATTATCATACTAAGAGAAGTAAGTCAGAAAGAGACAAATACCATATGATATTACTTACTTGTGGAATCCAAAATATGACACAAAAGAACATATCTATGAAACAGAATCAGACTCACAGACATAGAGAACAGACTTGTGGCTGCCAAGGAGGGGAGGAGTGAAAGTTTGGAATCAGCAGAAGCAAACTAGTATATACAGGCTGGGTAAACAGCGAGGCCCTGCTATGTACAGGGAACTATATTCAATAGAGTTGAATGGAATGGAAAAGAATAATATATATATTAATATATTTTATGTAATATATATATATATTCCAGGTTATATATGTGTATATATATACACATATAACTAAGTCACTTGGCTGTATAGCACAAATTAACATTGTCAATAACTATACTTCAATAAAATTAAAAATAAAAAAATATTCATTACACACAAAAAAGCAATCAGCTGGAGACTATATATTAGCAAGCACAAAGGACAGAAGACAGAAACCCAAAATGGGCCAATAGATGGCAAATCATGCCCTGGGGTCAAAAATGGATCTAAGCACATGGGCTGAGAGAATGATGGTCTTCTCTTGGAGACATCCTCTCTCAGAACACAGGGCCCCTCAGATTCTCATATGTGTTTTGACAAAACTGGATGATTCCTGCCATTGAGAGCACTGGAAGGGTCCCCTGTGGGAGCCATACACCTTACAATGGGCAGATTTTAAGTGGTTTCAGCACTCTGAGGTATCCAAAGTGCAGTCAACAGTTGCCCCCCAAATCTTGGTGCACCTGGACCCACAAAGGCCCCCACCCAAGTTAGGACACTGTCCTCACTTCTAATTCAGCCTTCGGACAGCCGGCTCGCCTCACTGGCCACAACAAAGACAGTCGGTGTCAATTTGTTGTCTTTAAGTGGATTTTAGTTCCATGTTTAAGTTATATATTTATGTGAACTCTCTTAATGCTCACCACCCAAAATTTACTTACTCAGTAATTTCTTTAGACCCGAGACTTAGAGACCGTTGAATTCACATGGTTCAATTACTGAGTAATTCTTAAAATCTTATTACTAGAGTGTGATATATATATAAAATTAAATCTACAAAGGAAAAAAAAAAAGATGTAGCGGTAATAAACTACTATTGAAATGGAATCGTAAAGCTGAATGTCAAACAATAGGGTATTGTAAATGATACCCTCCCAAAAAGGTTCTCTGATAGCCACAGCTAAGGAAAACATATGATAACAATAAATATGATTTCCACAACGCCGCAGTCCTTTCACCACTTGGTCCATGTGGGGATGATAAGCAATAGTTCTGCTCTGCATTTTTTGTTAAAAAAGAAATTCTTCTTCGCAAATAATAAATTTATAGCAAGAGAATGTCTTTGCGACTCAAGCTTCCATTTCTTTAATTTACTGCTTTTATAGACGTAAATTCTATTAGCCTACGCGTGGAAAGTTCGTTAGGGCAACTTGGGATTGGTGGGAATTGTTAAGTTTCTTACAGTTTAAGAGGAAAACACACAATTCACTTTAGAGTCTTTTCAGCTTTCACAATATTCCTGGCCATTTCAACCCAATCTGTGAATTAACACTACTTCAGTCAACACTGGATTAGGCAATGGTTCACAGTAATTCACTATATTTGGGTAAAGAAAGATCAATTTTAAAAAATGGCATACATGAATGTGTATATTTTATCAGCTCTATATGTAGTTCAGAATACTATGCCCTTATTTACATTTCAGAAACTGTTTCATTCTTAAAACAATTTCAGTGTTAAAACAGATTCATTCTTCCAGTGTTTGAATAAACTGGATCCATATGATACCAGTGATATTCCATGTATATAGTTTATTTTACTTAAGCAAATACCTCAGTGATTTTTATAAATCAACAGTGCTCAGGCAATAAAATGTTTTCTTTTGAAAGAAAAGAATACATAATTACACAGTGAGACTAAATTATTTGAAAAATACCAGAATCATTCCCTGTCTATATTTCAAGGGTATGTTAATGACTCTGAACTAAAACAACCTAAGCCGTTACCCATTTACTTTTCTACCTCTGCATAGAGAACAGCTAGACTGGTGCTACCTCCGAGACAGACAGTGTTGGCCCCTGAGCTGATTGTCATCACACTATGAGTGAAGCACAGAAATCAAGAGGAAGCATTTAGATATTAGTACTTCTAGAGTTGGAGAAGGAAATCGCAACCCACTCCAGCATTCTTGCCTGGAGAATCGCATGGACAGAAGAGCCTGGTGGGCTATAGTCTATAGTGTCACAAAGAGCCAGACACGACTGAAGCGACTTAGCATGCACGCACACACTCTAGAGTAGTTGCACAGGTAATTTTTTTTACCTATTAAATCTGACACAGACATTAGAGGCTTGCATTTCGCTGTCTTTTGGAATATTTTTTAATTCAGTTTTTCTTGTAACTCATTTTTGCTATATTTTACAAAAATATCAGTCATGACTGGCTGGAAATTCTCAAACTGGATCTTTGCCACAGGTAGTTGGAAAAGCATTGGTTTAAACTACAGAGTGATCTGCATAGTCAGGTAACTGCCTTATGAGTTAAATGTACAGTTTTCATATAGTATATGCATATACATATATGTTTAAATGTGTATATACACAGGTTTTATCTACATGACAGAACAATCAACTCAGCAAAAACAAAGCTCAAAACTCTGTGAACTCATTTCCTCAGTCTTTCCAGATGTGCCACAGCTGAGTACATTGTTCAGAAATAGGATGGTTTGACTAGATGATGAAAACAACTAGATTTGTGATGCCTTGATTCTTTTTCTTTCTTCCTTCCTCCCTCCTTCCCTCCCTTCTTTCTTTTCTATGTAGGGTCAGTATCATCATGGTCTCTCTCTTTAAAGAGTGAAATCAAGAGCCTGTGTTCCTATACGTCAATAAAGTACGTCAATAACGTATGTCAATAACATTCACTGAGGTGGGAGAAGGAGGAAAAGACTGACTGTAGGGACATACGAAGAAACAGAACTACATGTGGGAAACACGGGTACGTTAGGATCTAGAGAAAAGCATATACAACAAACAAAAGAAGCATTCCTCCATGAATCCCCCGGAGACTTTTATTTTCTGAATTAAGTCACTTTTTACTAATATGTTTTAATGGTCTAGAAAAGAGATTTTCAACCTGAATTTTTGAAGAACTCTTCTTGGGCGTTCACCCATGAAAATCCAAAGAAATCTCTTTTAAGTCATTAAGAGCCATTCCTTTAGACTTTCTTGGGAAGAGAACTGGGGAAGCCATTCCCTCTGCAGCTCTCGCACCCCCACTCTGCACCCTAGCTGAACTGCTGCAGACCACAGAACTTTTATTGGACCTGTGTCATTTCTCCTAGTTTCTGAGATATTGATGGTTAAACACAGGACACCAAAACAACCACACTTCCCCCCATCACACTGCCCCTTTCTATGTACTCAAGACAATGCAGATTTGTTCTGCCTCACCTGTGTCTAATGTTAGACACATGCCCAAGAATCTCCGACAACTTTTGTGTTTCATTTCACAGTCAAGGAAATGTACCGGCCAGGCTCATGAGAGAACACAGAGAAATGAATCTAGATCCCTTAAGCTTTGCAATTCATTTTTCTTCTTTGCCTGTTCTGAAAACTGAATTCCCTGGGTTGGAGTTTTATACTACAGTTTTGTCTTCTGCCCTTTTCTCTATTTTCCCCCGCCACCCCCAACATGGGGTCTTTGGCTCCAAATCAAAACAGCTTTCAAGTGGCCAGAACCAAGTTCCAAAGCTCCTATGTTTCCTAGAGATTTTCCTTCTTTCCCAGATTTTCCTCAGCCCCAGTCTTTGTAGGAGGGCATAACTCCAGGTGGGGCTCTGACTGTAAGTATTGTGCCTGGGCCCCCACCCTGACTGCAGAAGTTTATTTGAAGTATGTTCTCTTTGCCTGCTTCTTAACTTGAGGCCTGATAGTCTTACAATGTCATTTTTTTCCCCTCTACTGTAATTCAAGAGACAGCTGTCTTTGGAATAAATTCCAAATAGTTGGTCTGGAAATGAACTTCACCGTGGGTCCCTCCTCCATTCTGGCTGACATTTCCCCATTAATTTCTTTTTCTCTTTCATCCATTCATTGGCTGATGAGTCTATAAATACACCTCATCTGCTTTTACTTTGCTTTTTTAGAATAAACTGATACCAAACACACTGTCTTAATTACATCCACAGGCAAAAGCATAACAAGTTTAAATGTTGTCACAGTATAGTTTAAAAACTTGACATTGTTAATTATGCCAGCTGTGATATAACTGGCAAATGAAAATTCTCATTGGAATGTGTAAATGAGTAATTCATCTGAAAAGGCATTTGTAACATTCATAAATGAAAATACCCAGAAACCTACTAAGCAAAAGAAGAGAACTGAACAGGAAACGGTAAATGGATGGGTAAGGAAGCAGAAAAACATGGCCCCCATGTCTCTGGGTCACCACACTTCTGAAATTAGGCAAATCAGTCCTCCCAAATTCAAGTCAGATCTGAGAAAACATGGTCTCTGTTCCTTTAAGTGTCCACATTATAAGGTGGCTCCTCATTCCTGAGTATCTGAATTCTAGCAGCACATCAGGAAGGCAGGCCCAGGACAGATCTGATTCATCCCTAGGAGACAGTACGTTTTGAGACGCAGACAAAATTTAAAAAAAAAAAGATAAGATGAAAATCTTGGGAAGGTATTCCCAAAGGATCTGCCCTTTACCCAAGCCAGTGTCCCAAGACATCTCCTTTGTGTGGTTATATTTCTTTCCTTTTCTTTGTTGTTTGTTCAATTGCCTTCTATAAATTCACCTATGAAATTAGTATCTCTTTTTCTCTTCACCAGATGCAGAAAGGGGAGAAGGTCTCACCACCAGTCCAGAAGGAAAACTACTAATCTTTGATCTGGTTAAATAATTGTGGCTTATTGTATGAATTAACTATTTTTCACTCAAGTCAAATACTTTTCAAATTATTGAACTCATCAGAATTTACTTCTTTTTAAAGTGTTCTGATATAAATAATGATCATAATAGCAAGAATCACTCATGTGTTGTTGATAGAAAATACCGGTTATGCTGGTATGGCTGATAATTTTCAGATAACAGTAGCTCACTGCAAGAAATCTTTGTTTTCCTGATGTATTCTCACATAATATACATTCTTATTTTTGATAAAGAGTTTTGAAGAAATAAACATACATTTTTGAATGGGAAATTTAAGTCCACGGAAAATTTCTCAGATATGAAATTATTATAATGCACCATTTTTCACACACAAGAAGACACAAGAAAATGGCAGTTAATATCCTTTCAGTCACATGTGAAAACTAGCAGACATATCATAAAAGTTTTAAGTGAACCTAAAGAAGAAAAGACCTACAAATGGCCGAATGGCCTTGACATTGATGCAGAAGTACAGGAAGAGTGATCATCAGATGTTACACTCTCCCTGAGGACAATTTAAAATGAATGTGAGGAAACTGTAGAAAAATCAAGCTTGGAAAAATCAACCTATAAGATATTTCAGAGTAGCTGGAACCCATTCATCACAATGTCTAAAAAAGATTGTGAGAGAATCTATTTTCTTTGAAATGAATATGTCCCTTCCTTAGGAGGAGGGGCGCAGTGGAAAAAGATATCTGAACTGGTAGTTCTCAAACTTCATTGCATCAGAATTACCTAGAAGTCTTTGTAAAAATACAGGTTGTCGGCCCCACCCCAACTTTATGAGTCAGTAGGTCTGAAGCAAAATCCAGTATTTCTGACAATTTCCAAGGTGATGCCAGTGATGCTGGTCTGGGTTCCTTACTGTGAGAAACACAGTCAGTGCTAACTTGGTGCCATATGCTGTCACTTAACTCTCTCCCAAACTCTCCCAAACTCTCTCACAAACTCTTTGCAACTACTCCAAAGTAGATGTAACTCTGAGAGGTAGACATACAGATATTCCACAGTGTTCATAGACTCAGCTCTCATATGTCATGCACAAATGGTTATAAACTACCAACTATATACCCAAACCACCCTCTTGTACATCAGTTGATAAACAAACTTTTTGAGAGACGCCCTGCCTGCTATAATTCAGTTTGGTTTAGCAATGCTGCCAGGCAGAAACACTGTGATGGGTTCACCAAACCATTCTGCTTCTCTCCTGGGCAAAGCGGGAAATGACATCTCTCATTCCTGTTGCATCTAGATAGGATCTCATGACAATTTATGGCCAATGGGATATGAGCAGATGTGATGTACATACTTACAGCCCTTAAAAAGACCCTTGAGATGCTCCTTATTCTTACTCTTTACCCATCAATTGGCTGAATAGAACGGATTCAGCAGAGGCCTCCCAAGGAGGCCCTAATGGGTAACAGAGCCACCTAGGGAAGATGCCAGGACCTTTGAGTCCCATCTTGGAGAAGAATTGCTCAAGCAAGATCAACCCCATTCGATTCTATGTAAGTAAAAAAAAAAAAAAAAGAACCAAGCCATGAGATTTGGAAGTTCTTCATAGCAACAGTTAACAGTAACCAACTATCCCAACAAGTAACTTCTGTGGATGGAGCAATCCATAATTCAATATTTGTGCAGTTATTTGAATGTTTTTTTTCCAATTTATCATTATTTTCTATTAAAATGGTGAAAAAATAGAAAAATAAATATACTACTAGTATAGATACTAGATACTAGTAACTAATAGGAATATCACAAACTTAATACAATACAGAAAAGGATGAAAAATTACTCAGCATGTTAAAAAGGATCACTTTCCAACCTCAGCCAGATTCTCACTTAAACAGATGAACGACTTATGCAGTTGCAAAGTAAAACAGAATCAAAGAATCTAGGTGAGATGTGATGTGAGAATTTAAATCATTAAAATATTGTGTGTAAGAAGTAAAACTTATGTGGAAACAGGATCCCTCTATATTAAATCCATTGTTTCACTATCTTACCATCAACTTGCATTCATGTTTTGAGGATCAAAAGTACAAAAGCACCTATTTCCTCATTTTTTAATATGAGAAAATTAAAAATCAGAGAGCTTGAAAAATTCCTTCAAAGTCATGTTAATAAGTAATGGAACTAAAATCCATTCCAATATTTGGATCAGCCTACAGCCTAACTTTTTTCATTATACCTTGCTGCCTCTCATCTCTGTAAAAATTTGGATGTCTGCCTATCTTTGAAGAAAATACATAAAATGACCTTACAGTGCCTCCTTTGAGCATTTTGATTCTATGATAAAGATATTCCCATAACTTCCTAATCTTGCTAATGTAAGAACTCTGTGAAAATGTCCCTCTGCTACTCAGGTGGATAAGTGCCCAGAGATATGGCTCTGGTTGGCTATGCCAGACTGTCTCTATAAAACAACATTATTTCTATGAAGTGTTTATGCTCATTTAAAGTGGAAAACAAAGTTATGACAACATCAATGGGTATCCTACAGTTTCATGCTCTACACTGCTGGCAGAAAACTTGGCTTCTGTCCCAGTATTCTGCCTCAACCACATCTCAGGAGGAAAGAATTCCTCCCATCACTCCTCAGCAGCCCCTTCTGCTTAACTCAGACCCCTACAGATGGCTGGTCAGGAAGACAAAAGGCTTACAAAGACAGAACTGGCAAACAAAAAGCTTGGAGACACCTTAGCTCTTGAAAAGAAGAAAATTAATTGTTTATTATTATCATAATGGTGCTTTAAAGAATGTCATAAAAAGTGTCTTTTGTCACCAGTGCCATATCAAAGCAAATGTGAATGAAATACCTTAGCTGAAAAAAATCATTTTTATTGACCATTCAACAACTTTGATTCACATAATATTTTGAGAGCCCACTTTTACAATAAATCAGTTCCACAGTGTCTTGGACACAATAAAATGTGTACATACTGGTTAGACTTTTGCTTGTGAGTGGTACTGATGCAAAAATAAGCTTTAATAAAGTTACTAGCATCCATGTACCTTTGTATCCATAACTGCTTCCATACCTCTAGCTCTGCCAAGATTCTTGCTTCAGAGATATTTCCTGTAGGGTTCCCCTGCCCTCCCATGCACAGCACTTCCCTATGACCTGCCCAGGGGCGAAAACAGGCACTGGGAGAACTTATTAGTTAGGTGGCCCTACAGAGTCACTCAGAAGTTGGGGCCATATATTGTTCAAGGAATTAATGCCACAGGTAAGCCCAATGCCGCCCCTCACCCGACTTCTCACAAGCCCCCTGGCCCACCTTGTTCACTCATCATCTTTGAGATGAGTCCAAGAGTGGAAAATGAAGCATGATGGTGGATAGGAATAAGGGAGAGTTCTTGGAGTGAGAATTTATATCAACACAATGGAAATTGACAGGCAAAAATCTTGCTGCTCAAATAACTCCTGATGAGCAAGTTGGATGCACCAAGAAGTGTGCTGGAGCTTTCAGCCACAGAAATCACAGGCACTATCAGGAAGTGTGTACCCAACAGGAAGTGGTGTCAATGTAGACCAGTATTTCCCAAACTTTAACGTGCATCAAGTCACCTGGGATCATACTAAAATGCAGGTTCTGACTCAGCGGGTCTGGGGTGAGACCCAAGATGCTACCTTTCTACCAGACCTGAAGGTGATGATGCTTTGAGAAGCAAGGCTACAACAAGTGAGAACACAAAGTCCAATTTCAGAACATATTAGCTATGAAACCTTGGGCTTCAGTCTTCTTATGTGTGAAAGGGAGATTATTGTGAGCATTAAATGACATGATATCATCTACCTGGCATAGATGAGGACTCAGTGCATTGACTACCATCAATATTTTATTTTTATTCCTCTGAGTATTGGGACAACTTCCAAGAAATGATGTTCATGTCAACTTGTTTTTTTAATGGTGAGACCGAAACGTGCAGGGTGAGATGAAATGTATACGTGTAGGGAGACTGGGTTGGTAGGTGGAGAAGGTGGGCTAAAAAGAAACCCTAGAGAGGAATAAAATGAGATATTTTATTCCTCCATTTTATTTCTGTACCTGCATTCATGCTTAGATAGAAACTAACCCAGTAACAGGGGCTGCCCAGGTGGCACTATTGGTAAAGAACCTGCCTGCCTATGCAAGAGACATAAGAGACTCGGGTTTGATCCCTGGGTCAGGAAGATCTCCTAGAAGAGGGCACAGCAACCCACTCCATGTCCTGGAAAATTCCATGGACAGAGGAGCCTAGCAGCCTACAGTCCACAGGGTTGCAAAGAGTTGGTTGGACATGACTGAAGTGACTGAGCATGATTTGCCAGTAGCAAATGCATCTCTATGAAATTACTTTAGGAGATGTATTCTTGGAGAAGATGAGGAAGAAGCTTTGTGGTTTGTGTTTTTTATCCTAAAAGTAAAGGCTATGAAGTAAGACTACAGCTACCAAAATGCAAAATTGCTTTAATCTTCATATTTGTGTTTCTCACAGAACATTTCCACCATAAGGGTAGCATAGCTTTCTCAATTGAATGAAACAAAGTAAGCCAAATTATTTTGATGCACAATCACCTGGAGGAGGGAACAGCAACCCACTCCAGTATTGTTGCCATAAAAATCCCATGGACAGGGGATGCTGCAGGGATGCTGCAGCCTTCCCGGCTCCTCCGTCCATGGGAGTTTCCAGGCAAGAGTACTGGAGTGGGGTGCCATTGCCTTCTCTGAGTATGAGCTCATCTGTAGAAAAAAAAATATATCAAAATGACCTCCAATTTAATTAGTATTTGGGAAGTGCTTCTTATGCCAGACTATGCACTAATCACTTGAAATATAAAAATAAATAAGACATGGTTCTTTCCCATAAACAGTTTTAATCTAGCTGCACATACATATACCAACAAAAGACATATACATATATATATATACACATACACACATATACATATCAACAAAAAAATTATAATACATTTTAGTAAGTATTAGGAGAGCACAAGTGAAGGATATATAATATTGTAGTTGTATTCTGGTGGTCCGAGTCCAAATATAGCCCATGAGTATAATATATTGAGGCTTTTCAGCTTTGGTTGAGTTTGATTAGTTGACTACATTAAAATAAAGGAAAGGTTGTACTCAATTTCCTCCCAACAAAAATCAGCCAAGCTGAGTAAGAGATGTTCCTTTTAGATGAAACATACATTCTTGAGTTAATCACTACCCCCACTGTTTCCTACAATCATACACAGGCTTCCCTCACTTACCTAATCAATCTGGCTCATATAGTGTGTTGAGTTTGACATATGAAGGGTTGGTAAAGAAGTATAGGGTTTCTTCCTAGAAGGATGGATAGGTGTGAAAAAGATGAAAATGAGGCAAGAAAATACCTTTTAAAAAATATTTACCCACATATTTATCATTTGGATTGCTCTTTACCTTTCTCTGCAGATCCAAATTCCCATCTGGTATCATTTTCTTCTGCTCAAAGAAAAAGGGCATGTTTTAACATTTCTTATAGCGAAAGTCTCTTACCTTTTATTGACCTGAAAAGATTTTTATTTTGCCTTCGTTTAAAAAAAAGTCTTTGCTGGGTATAGAATTCTAGGTTGGCAGTTTATTCTTCCAGCACTTAAAAAAATAACAGTCCATTGCCTTTATGCCTGCATGGTTTATGATGAGAAGTCTGCTATGGTTATTATTTTTATTCCTCTCTACATAACATGTCTTTTTTCCAGCTAGTTGCTATTTAGATTTTCTCTTTAGCATTGGTTTCAGAAATTTAATTATGATGTGCTTGAGTGTGGCTTTCTTTATGCTCCTTCTGTTTGGAGTTTGTTGAGGCTCTTGAATCTGTGGGTTTATATTTTTCATAAAATTTGGATAATTTTCAGCCATCACTTCTTTTTTAAACCTTTTTATTTTATATTGGAATTGTTGTTCAGTCACCAAATCGTGTCTGACTCTTTGCTACCCCATGAACTGCAGCACACCAGGCTCTTCTGTCCTCCCCTCTCTCTCAGTGTTTTCTCAGATTCCTGTCCATTGAGTCCCTGAAGTGATCTAAACATCTCATCCTCTAGTTGATTAACAATGTTGTCTTAGTTTCAGATGTGCAGCAAAGTGATTCAGTTATACATGTACATGTATCCATTCTTTATCAAATTCAGCCATTATTTCTTCATATAGTGTTTCCATTACCCCAACTGCCTCCAAGTAGTAAGCTGTGGCAATTGTCAGGTTCACCTTAGTTTTCTCCTTTGTAAAACAAGACCTTTTAAACCAGTTCTTAACCATTTTTAAGGCAAAGTTTTCATAACTGAGTTTAGTGGAGGTGGAGGACAGTTCAGGCCAAACTCTTTAAAGAATATAGACTATTAACAAATTGTGTTTATTGATCACCTACCACATGCCAAGATTTCTGCTCAGAGTTTTAAATACATTATCTTTAATCCTTGCAACAATTCCATCTCACAGATGAAAAAAAAAAAAAAAAAAAAAAAGAGGTTAATAGCTTGTCAAATGTTATATACCTAAAACTGGTGGAGACAATCTGAACCCAAGTTTGGATAACTACATTTTGTTGGACCAAAGGTCTTTGAAGTTTTGCCTTTAAAGCTCCTTGGGTGATTGTAATGTGCATCCAGGGCCAAGAGCCATCTATTAGCACAGTTAAAAGCAGGTTTGAGATATCTACCTTAATAACAAGTAGCACCTTCCATTATGTTTCCCCTCCTCTGTTACACCAATTCAGACCCACTGTGATTTTACTTATACTACACCCAACCCTGTAAGGGGATAGGAGGTAGGCAGAAGAGTAAAGCTTTAATTTTTTGGAAGAGGATGCATTCAAGTGGCAGCATCTTCATGGATCCTCATAGTCCAGTAAATGGTCAATTGTAGTATATAGTCTTCTTGGTGTTTTTTGAAACAACACAGATTGACTGAAAATATATTATTTATTAATGTTGGAGTAAATTGACTTCACATTTTATGCAATTTAATTTTGGAGCATACTGATGGCATAAGGCAAGATTTTTACTATATTCATAGCAAACAACTGAAACCTTCTTAGGAAGGAACCTAAGAAACCTTCTTAGGTTCTAGGAACCATGCTAAGCACCTCACTTGCATTACCTTGGTTAATTCTCACAATAATCTCATGAGGTAGGTACAGTGATCATTCCCACTTTACAGGAAACTGAGGCTCATAGTTAAACAGTGGATTACTCAGAAATAAGGCCAAGCACTCTGGCTCCAGAGGGACATATCTCAGACCTGCATCAGGCTACTTCTTTCCTCACAATGGTGACCAGTGGGAGATGTTCCTTATTTCTTTTTCAGCTGTAAATAGCGAAAGTGTTTAAAAAAAAAACACTTTCCTACTGTCCTTTTAAAATGGGGACTAGAACAGAAAAGGAAACTGTTGATACCCTGAGCCCAGACTCTTACGTTCTTCCATCTACTGTAGGTAAAACCTCATTTTTGGCACATGGGTCACCGCTCAAAAGCAATGTGCGCCTTTATCTTTTTGATCTGTGTGTGGTCTTGGTAGTGTACGTGTGTTATGGGCCGTGCCACAAATCTGGCTCTCTCTGCATTGGCAAGGATTTTACTACACAGACCACGTTAACAAAGAAAACTTGAAACAAAGAGGAACTTTCACTGGCAGCATTGTGTTCACAACTAAATGGGCGACACGATGTATCACCCATTGACAAGAAAACCATTATAAAACATTTTCTTTCAGTATGGGAATCACCAGCATCCACCTCAGAGATGAGTGCTTAAAAGATCTAGGGAGGCAGGAAGCTGATAAGCACAAGTATGTGTCCAAATGAAGTTCTTCAATATGAAGCAAAATGTTTTCTGTAAAGCAGTTTTATCTGAGACACTCTTGATTATCCAGCAGGGCACAGGCTTCTGTGAACTTCCCCAAAGGACAAATAGGCATTTTTCCACCAGCATGTGAAATGACTTTCCATACTTCTAGAAGAAAAAAATAGGGGAAGGAGCTGCTTTCCTACTAATCATAGCTTTCCCCTCTCCCCCAGCATGATTGGCAGTGAAAACATTAAGCATAAGAAAAATGAATAGATGACAGTGTTATTTAATTTAGGTATAGTTCAACTTCCCTCCGGAGAAGGCAATGGCAACCCACTCCAGTACTTTTGTTTGGAAAATCCCATGGACGGAGGAGCCTGGTAGGCTGCAGTCCATGGGGTCGCGAAGAGTTGGACACGACTAAGTGACTTCACTTCCACTTTTCACTTTCATGCACTGGAGAAGGAAATGGCAACCCACTCCAGTGTTCTTGCCTGGAGAATCCCAGGGACGGGGGAGCCTTGTGGCTGCCATCTATGGGGTCGCACAGAGTCGGACACGACTGAAGTGACTTAGCAGCAGCAGCAGCAACTTCCCTCAAACAAACAGAACTCTTTGATCAAGCTTATTTCAAAATAGAAAAATCCACGTATTGTTCAACATGTACCCCAGCACCATCTGGAGGAGCTAACAAAACCAGAAGAAAGGGAACCCAGATCCAGCATAAGACCAAATCAGATATTAACCAAGAATAGTAGATGATCAGCCTAATATTTCTCTCATTTTTTTATTTAAGGAGGCTTCAACCCAGTGTAAAGATTTTTTAGTCTCTCAAACCCCAAAAGTAGTTCCTGCTCTGTCCCTGAGCATATTCAGTGTCAGGATTATAGAAGGGATTTCCCCATTGGGCAGGAGAGTGGACTCAGTGATGCCAGATATTGAACAGCATATGTTGAATTTGCTGATAATAAGACCCATCCAAGGACAGAGGGAAGCCTGGAGAGAGAGCTGCTGAAATACCTTGACACAGTCTCCCTGTGGCCACTGGAGATAGGCTAGTTCCTTCTGAAGTACAAATATCCTGCAGCCCCAGGGTACATGCCACTGAACATGTGCTACATGGAAGAGCTGGCGGGGATGGGGTTTAAATACCCCAGAGACTGTAGTGCAGCTTCTTTTATTGCTCTCTGTGGTCTGCTGGCAAAGGCCAAGTTCCTGGACTCCACTGATGCAACAACCCCTCCAGTAACACAGACCTCTAAGTCCTGGTTTCCCACTCAACAACTGGGAGGTCTTTTCTGGGTCTCTGTTCTATGGAGTCTGAGGCAAAGCAGTGTCCGCCTCCAGGAGAACACCGTGATGCTGCAGGCCCCAGAGAAGATGTCTCCACAGATGCTAGGCAGGACCCTACCTGCCTGCACCATTTTAACATCAGGGATATCCATGGCACTGTTTCCCACTTCCGACTGGAGATCAGGGCTTCCCCTGGTGGCTCAGTGGTAAAGAATCTGTCTGCTAATGCAGGAGATGTGGGTTTGATCCCTGGTGTGGGAAGATCCCCTGGAGAAGGAAATGGCAACCCACTCCAGTATTCTTTCCTGGAGAATTCCATGGACAGAGGAGCCTGGTGGGCTACAGTCCGTGGGGTCGCAAAGAGTCGGATCCAACTTTGCAAATGAGCATGAGCATAACTGGAGATCTGAGGAGACTGCTATCAGGATCAAATCAATTCAGCTTTCCCAGTTTAAAATTTGCCAACCCCTTAATACAGTCATGCAAATATTTTCTTTTGGCCCTAAGTTTTTATAAACTCAAAATCATTACTAAAAGTAAAAGCCTAATAAGTGCTCTATTCCTCTAAACTGGAAGCTTGAGTTTTACAATTCACTCTATTATGAATGCAGGCTCTCCAAATCCTACCTGATCTCTAACTCTGATCTGCAGAGAGCCTAGGACTTTGCTGCCACCAGAGCACGGCTGGCAGCTGCAAGCACAAGAGGACACAATTTATTCTCCTTTCCCTGTGCAGACAACATGCAGGACTGCAAGAAAAAGCAGTATGTGTCCAAGCCGATGATGAGAGCTTTCCTGTGCGTTTCATCAAAACTGAAGCCAAGTCCAAAGGGTTATGTCAAGGAAATCACTTTAGACAGTGCCCTTTCAACATCTAAATGCCTGCGCCTTTAAAACACTGAATAGAATTGATGATTTTTCCCCCCTGAAGCTATTTGTTCTAAATTCATAAGGAACACCAGAAAAACCATCTCTTTCCTCTTGTTTGTAAGAGGCGTTGGATGCAAAGGAAAGGCAAGAATCAGTAGGGGGAACGCACTGCTAGCAGACCAAATTGAGACAGCACAAAACTAAATATGTTATGCTACTCTTTATTTCTGGCTGTCAGTGGTAGCAATTGGAAATAATAAAAATAAAATAAATACAGTTGGTGGTGGTGAGAGTGGCTGGGGGCGGAGTGTGGAAGGAATTCTCTTTCGGATACTTTTTGATTGCTGAACAGAAACTGCTCAGAACACTGCTTCTGCCTGTCCTGGCCACCTCCTCTCTTATAGAGGCAGGAGAGCGAGATGGCTAAGGGAAAAGTCACTTCAGGCTTCAGAGAGACCTGAGTTCTAGGCTCGGCTCTGCTATCAGAGCTATTCATAGTTGTGCTTAAAACCTTGGACAGTAATAAAAATGTTAATACAAAACATTTTGGAAGGCTTCCCTGGTGGCTCAGTGGTAAAGAGTACACCTGTCAATGGAGGAGACACAGGTTCGATCCCTGGTCCAGGAAGATCCTACATGCAGCACAGCAACTGGGCCCATGTGCCATGAGTACTGAGCCTGTGCTCTAGATCCCAGGAACTGCAACTACTGAGCCCTTGCACTGCAACTACTGAAGCCTGAGCAACCTAGAGCCTGTGCTGCAAACAAGAGAAGCCACCGAAGTGAGAAGCTCTCGCACCACAAGAAAGGGTAGCCCCTGCTCTCCGCAACTAGAGAAAAGCCTACACAGCAATGAAGACCCAGCACAGGCAAATATAAATACATAAAATTCTTAAAAAAAAAAAAAAAAAACCTTTAGGGAATTCCCTGGTGGTCCAGTGGTTAGGACTCCACATTCCCACTTCAGGGCTCACAGGTTTGATCGCTAGTCGGGGAATTAAGATCCCATGTGCTGCACAGTGCCGCAAAAAATAAATAAAATAAGATTTAAAAATAAATTTAAAGTGTTTTTTAAAATGTAGACCATAAACTTCTACATGGATGGCGTTAGTTAAATGAGATATTGTAAATACTAATTTACGTAAGGAATCACCTCGGGCTTCCTTGGTGGCTCAGATGGTAAAGAATCCGCCTGCAGTGCAGGAGACCTGGGTTCGATCCCTGGGTTGGGAAGATCCCCTGAAGGAAAGCATGGCAACCCACTCCAGTATTCTTGCCTGGAGAATCCCCATGGACAGAGGAGCCTGGCGGGCTACAGTCCATGGGGTCGCAAAGATCTGGACGTGACTGAGTGACTGAGCACATAGCACAACCACAGGCCTATGTTATAATAAGCAATCAAAAATGCCAGTTTTTATTTTTTGCTTTTCTTTTCTTCTTTTATCCAAGAGCCAAGAAGGTGGGACCAACAGAGAGGACTTCAAGACATCATGTGAGTTTCTAGAAAAGAAACTCTCCATCCAGGGAGTCCTGTGTCTATTTACTATTGTGCTACCTTAACCAGTACTCACAGGCATAATAATGAGGTCATTGGGTACAACGAACATGTGGGATATTACATAAAACCCATCCTTCTACAAAACCTGCTTGCTTCCAAGCAGGTTCATTCTCTCCTGAGCGGGTTTAAGATTACTAGCAATATATCCATTGCAAACCCTTTTAGTCAACAGGTTCTGCTGCTGTGTCTTTAGGGTTTCGTCTCTGCAAGAGTACAAGACTCTTTTATTTCAGCTACAAGGGTGTTTGGGTAGCAGCCAGAGTTTGTAATATTTGGGGTCTTTAAGCCTTTATGCTCTGTTGTTTGGACATCACAACTGACTGCATTGACTTGGTTGAAATTACAACTCAATTTACACCCTATATTTTCCCTTTACTTATTCCACATCATACTAGTCTTGAGATTTAACAGTATTTTCTTGCCTTTCTGGCCTTCTCTCAAGACTTTATTTAATTTCTACAAGCCATATAACGGGGTCCTCGGCAGCCAAAAATAAGTCTTCAGTTGGACACTGTAACCAGGTTCTTTTCCTTGGCAAGAAGCTCTAGCAGCCTCCTCTGCTGTCCTGCAGGTAAAGAGAGACAGCTCCATTTTTAGAGTGAGGCAAAGGTGAGCTCAACAGGTGAAAGAAAGTCTACTTTCATCAGAGTGGGAACGGCAGTCCCTGCAAGAGAAAACTCTACTCCTGTAGGAACTTGATTCCTTAGGAAGCAATTAAGGCCAAGGTAATTGGCATCGAGTGTAGTTCCTGATGCTCACTTGTCACTTGATTTAAGGCAAGCCTGTTTGGGACTCAGTTTTCACATCTGTAGAATAATATTCTCTGGCATCCTTACCACAGAGCTTAAAGCAGTTTACCATATGTTACGTCTTTACTTCTCCTGTAGTCAGGCACAGAAACTCTGCTTCAGGACCTGAGAGGAAACAGAGGAGCAAAAACCTGTGGGGATCTGCCCACATGGCAATGGAGCTGGGACAGGAATTCACATTGTTTGTCTTAATGCTTAAGTGCTATTGTTTCTAGAAATGACTTTGCCACAAAATGGAATTCTTAACATAGAAATAAATCACCCTGCTTGAAAGTCACTTGAATTGAGGATTTAAATAAACTTAGGGGATTTGAAAACTCAATTTAATAGAAAACACTAACGCTCAGCCAGGAAAAAAAAAAAGCCCAACAGAGTTTCACACTGTAGAAATATTTCAATACTTGGGTCTACCACCTTGAAACACTGACTACTTAATCCTCACAGTTACCTTGTGAAATACATTATTAGTCATTATTAGTTCCATTTTACAGCTGGAGGAACTAAGGAAGAGTGTTCAAATGGCTTCTCTGGGGCCTCAGAGGAAGTCAGTCCTGTCCAGGAGATATTCTTGTATTCGCTCTTTCTCTCTCTTTCTTGTCCTCACGCAAATAGAGAAAACAGGCTGTCTGGAGAAGTCCTCACAGCTCAAATTGTTCCTTCAAACTAGAGGCACATTCACATCACACCAGCTTTTGGGTTACAGTAGCAGCTATAGGATTTCACAAACAGAAAAAAGAAATAAACATAAGCTCCATATTGGGAAAGCATCCCTGAAGCTGTTCCTTTAATTGGAGTCACTGGGCTGCCAAATACAGCCAGGAATTTGGGGGTATCCTCAGTCATTCGCAAACTAAGACACTTAGTCTCTTATTCATGAATTAACTATGTATTTGTTAATTCAATTAAAAGCAGATACCTTCTTATGAATTTCTTAACCCAAAATATTGCCAGACTTCCCATCAGTTTTTAAGATGTGGGGTATTTATGTGTGGTGGTGAAGAGTGTGTGTGTGTGTGTGTGTGTGTGTGTGTGTGTATGAGAGAGAGCATGTCAAGAAAAGTGTCTACTTGTTGGAAGATAGAAATAAAAATATTCCCTGAGGAATTCAAATTTTAGGCAAGGAAACAAAACACAATAAAGTAGGCTCTGGTAAAACTTGAAGTTTAAATACCCATTATTTTTAATTTTCGGAGAAGGCAATGGCACCCCACTCCAGTACTCTTCCCTGGAAAATCCCATGGACGGAGGAGCCTGGTGGGCTACAGTCCTTGGGGTCGCATAGAGTCAGACATGACTGAATGACTTCACTTTCACTTTTCACTTTCATGCATTGGAGAAGGAAATGGCAACCCACTCCAGTGTTCTTGCCTGGAGAATCCCAGGGACGGGGGAGCCTGGTGGGCTGCCATCTATGGGGTCGCACAGATTTGGACACTACTGAAGCGACTTAGCAGCAGCAGCATTTTTAATTTTGCTGAACCCCACATTTCAACTTTTTGAATCCCAAGAAAACTTTTTTCAAGAAGCGCCTCATAATGACCCTCTATGTCATTCTTTCACATTTGAAAATTAATTTTTTAATCTTCCAATCAGCTTTCAGCTTTAGAATTTCCTACAGGGTTATTCATTGTACTTGAGCTCTCCTATAAAGCAATGATATTAAAATGCAAATACAAATGGCTTTGTTTACATTTGTATTCCATTATTTTAAGGTACAATTTAGGGGCTTTCAATGTGCCAGGCACTATGCTGTGCATTGAACATAAAGGAATCCAACACAAGCTAGACTTGAGAGTACAGTGGGACAGAGGTAGGTAAACCACTGATCACAGCTATAGTGAGGTGGATGTTGGTTGACAACACACAATATACGACCGCGCCTGGAGATCAGCCACACCGCCACGTGGGGTGCGTTGGGGCATGCTGGGGGAAGGGGGGCTTTATGGAGGAAGTGATGTGTGAGCAGCAAGTCCTCTAGAGGAGGATGAGGACTTTTCCAGGCAAAAGGAGAAGCATACGCAAAGGCGAAATGGCATGATTTGGGAGTCTCCTGGGGGTCTACTGATCAAGAGAAAACCTCCTGAGAAGGTTGAGAAGTGGGGCAGCATCTGTAGGGGGCTTTGCACAGCGAGCTGTCAGACACCAGACTGCTGCAGCTAATGACATCTGCTGCCAGCATCTTCGCCTCCCCGCCGAACTTCACAGCTCGAAGTCTCCCAGACACCCCTAACTGCTCTCCTGTCTCCCCTTCTTTTCCTGTCAAATAATGTTAGTGTCTGCTTCTAAATTCTCAGGCACGTGATGGAAGACCTGAGCAACACCAGTGGGAAGACCAGATAAACAGCAGTAAGTTGGGTCCCCATTTTTGTCAGTCTCACAGCAAAGAGCTTCCTCACACAACCATTTATAGTTTAAATCCCAAAGCCTAGTTGCTTAATGGGTATAAGCCGTATTTTCATTAATTCTTCCTCTGTTGTCTACCATTTGGCTATTCTCACTGTTTGCTCACATTTATGCCCACAATGGGTTGTGTGTGATTCCACTCTTTCAGCTACTGTTACTTCTTTTTTTATCCATTAGTGAATTTATAAGATCCCAACAGCATAGCTTCAAAATGTATTATGTAAAAACCAATAAAACTACAGGGAGAAACTGACAAACATCCAATCATAGTAGAAAACACTAATACATTCTTTTAGGACTAATAATTAACGGGTTAATAAGACTAAAAACGTTATGACAAGTAACAAGTCTAACATAAAACTCTAACCTTCATACAAAGAATGTTCAGTATTTTGACCCGAAAGAATGCCTCAACAAATACTTTTTTTTAATAAAGTCATTTACTTTTAAATATATATGTATTACTTACTTATATTGGCCATGCTGGGTCTCAGTTGTGGCACACAGGGTCTTTAGCTGCGGCTTGTAAACTCTTAGCTGTGGCATGTGGGATCTAGTTCCCTGACCAGGAACTGAACCCAGACCCCCTGCATTGGGAGTGCAGAGTACACCACTGGACCACCAGGAACTCCCTCAGCAAATTCTGAGACAATCATATTATACAAATAATTTTCATGGACCACAATGCAATAAAATAAGAAGTCAATCCAAAAAAAAAAAACTGGCCAAACCTTCCATTTTGTCTCCTCATAGTACTGAAGATTTACTTTATAAATACTTATATAACACTACATGCCATCAGCTTCTGTTACTTCTTAGGGTGATAAAGTTCCAATGGAGCACTGCAATAAAATTAGAAAATAATCTATGGACTTTCTGGTTTTGGTTTGGTTTATTTCACAGAAAATCAAGACACTTGTTTTATTTTTATGAAAAAACAATATAACCGTCAAAATGCTCTTTTTGGTGAACAATACTTTTAGCTAGTCTCCAAAATTGTTGGACAACTATAATCCTGCTGAATTTCTTGAGCACTTAGGGCAAGTCCCTATAGCAAGCATAGGGTTTTGAGTTTATTAGCAAGGGAGAGCACTGTCTAAAGATAATTATGTTGTGACTAAAGACTTATCTTAGGCTAAAATCTTTAAACAAATAAGAGTCATAAGTATCTTTGTTAGAAGTTTTGTGGTGAAATAATCATTGGAAACTTATGTAGCTATGCCTTGATTGATACCTGTCTTAAAAATATTTTTAAAAGGCTAGGCATTTGCTAGATAATGCAAAGTACATCTTAAAAATTCCATATTGGCTAAGGTTATATATATTCACTCAGCAAATGTTTCCTGAATTGTTTCATTTGTACAGACACTGTCAGCTATACACGCTTGACAAGTCACTTTTTTAAAAAGTAATGGTTTTAATTATTCAGGCAGAACTTACAGTGACTACCATGGGCAAGGACAAAATCATAATATTATATTACTACGTTCTGAGCGTTCCTGATAGCTCAGCTGGTAAAGAATCTGCCTGCAATGCAGGAGACCCCAGTTCGATTCCTGGGTCGGGAAGTTCCCCTGGAGAAGGGATAGGCTACCCAGTCCAGTTTTCTTGGGCTTCTCCGGTGGCTCAGACAGTAAAGATCCACCTGCAATGTGGGAGACCTGGGTTCAGTGCCTGGGTTGGAAAGATTCCCTGGAGGAAGGGCATGGTATCCCACTCCAGTACTCCTGCCTGGAGAAGTGTGGCACATGTACTGAGCAATTACTAAGTGCCAGGCACTATACTAAGTGTTCAATGGAAATATCACATTTAATCCTCTTGGTAACCCTTTGGGGTAAGATTATTATCACCCCTTTTACAGGGAGAAATCTGAGGGAGAGATCAAGAAAATTTGTCAACGTTTATTAGAGCTGACAACACACAGAGCCAAGTTTTGAGCCCAGGAATGTCTAAATTCAAACACTGGTCTCTTAACCACCATCTCCCCATTGCCTTAGGTAATAAACATGCTAACTGGAGAGCTACTTATAGCAGATACTCATCCTGTTTGGTAATATGGTAACATATCAGCTTACAGTTTGTTTTTACATATGTTAGAATTTGTAATCTAACAACAACATTTGAGGTAGGCGTTATCAATTACTCTTTTTAAGAGCTGAGTACACTGAGGCAATGGCATCCCACTCCAGTACTCTTGCCTGGAAAATCCCATGGACAGAGGAGCCTGGTAGGCTGCAGTCCATGGGGTCGCTAGGAGTCGGACACGACTGAGCGACTTCACTTTCACTTTTCACTTCCACGCATTGGAGAAGGAAATGGCAACTCACTCCAGTGTTCTTGCCTGGAGAATCCCAGGGACGGGGGAGCCTGGTGGGCTGCCGTCTATGGGGTCGCACAGAGTCGGACACGACTGAAGCGCCTTAGCAGCAGCAGCAGCAGCACACTGAGGCTCAAATAATTAAGGGACTTGCCTAAAGTCATTTAACCACTAAAAGGAAGAATGAAGACTGAAAAGCAGGTCTTCCTTTTGGTTTTAAATCCTATTATGCTCTGCTATAATAGGTAGGGAGAAGGCAATGGCACCCCACTCCAGTACTCTTGCCTGGAAAATCCCATGGATGAAGGAGCCTGGTAGGCTGCAGTCCATGGGGTCTCAAAGAGTCAGACACGATTGAGCGACTTCACTTTCACTTTTCACTTTCATGCATTGGAGAAGGAAATGGCAACCCACTCCAGTGTTCTTGCCTGGAGAATCCCAGGGACGGGGGAGCCTGGTGGGCTGCCATCTATGGGCTCGCACGGAGTCGGACACAACTGAAGCGACTTAGCAGCATAATAGAGAAGTGATGGAAATTTTGCTCTACACAGAGATATGTGCACATACACTCAACAGATGAGGTATTACTATATCTTTTTGCACTGCTAAAATGGTCACTTGAATTAAAACTCATCAATTTTAATTTTTTTACAAAAACAGTAGCAATTGAAACTGTTGTTGTGTGTGTGTCGCTAAGTTGTGTCCAACCCTTTGCGGCTCCGTGGACTGCAGCCCCCCAGACTCCTTTGCCCACGGAATTTTCCAGGCAAGAATACTGGAGTGAGGTGCCGTTTCCTACTCCGGGGGAATCTTCTTGACCCAGGAATCCAAACCCATGTCTCCAATGTCTCCTGCATTGGCAGAAAGATTCTTTACTACCAGTGCCACCTTATATCTTATTGTGCTGCTAAAATGATCAAAACACATCATTGTTTTTTTTTTTTTTACAGAGACTTAGTAAGTTGAAACTTTTAACAAGCCTAATAATAAAGGCCAAAAGCATCAAGTATTTATCAATTCTAATGAAAAGTTAAGCTTTCACTGATTATACGATGGACTTTTCTTAGTTTGTTTATCTAATAACCTTTTGAAAACCAGAGACTTCTTTAAATTATAGATAATGATTTTAAATCTTCTTAATTGCAGGCAAAAAGCAACACCAACAAAAAAGGAGGAACTCTATCTACTTGTTTTAATCAGAAAGTGTGTGTGTTGGGGGAGGATTTCTTCTAAAATGAATTGCTAATGAAAACTCCAAACAGATAATGAGCCAGGAGACCTTTAGTTAGTTCTTGAAGTTGAAATTTTTATACTTAAAATGGAGAAGAAAGAGTAAAAATTTAGTCCTCCAAAGGATGCTTAGAGGATAATATCATTCAAAAAGTTGGTGCCAACAACAATTTATACACAGCATGAAGAGCAACAAATTCTGCTTCTGTGGTTTATATCTGGAGAGCAAAACAAGTCAAAAGGAAAAATTCCAAAGAAGGTTCAAATTTATTCTCCAACCTCAGAGCCTAGTTCAGGTTTGCCTGTGTGGTTTTATTGCTTAGTTCACACACACAAATTAGCACTGGAGATCCTAAAAGCCAGCTTAAAAAAAAAAAAAAGAAAGAAAATCTTTGGCTTCTGGTGTTGATGAAAGAAAACACTCTTTCTCAAAAATGTGATTATTTGGTTCCTCACAGTTCAAAATGTGTGAAAAGAGAGAGGGGAGTTTCTTTAAAAGAACTTCCTTATACCACATCTTAAAGTGTTGCTCTTTCCTCAGTGATGGGCAATCAGGAGCTTCTAAAAGCAAAGAAACATAATGGTATCTTTCAAATTAGTCAATAGGGAGCCTAGTGTCAAATTATGTATATAACCAAAATACTGTGAGGTTGCTTTCTGTAGTTACCTTTTTATAGGAGAAAAAATAATACAATAATTTACAATTTAAATCATTGGAATTTGAGTGACCTTTACTACAGTAAAATCTCATTGAAAAAAAAATCTTGCTACAACATTCCCTCAAGAATAAATTTTTATAGTTACAGCCAGATAAAATAAGATTTGCTTGTAAGATGAAAGCTACTACTATGCCCTACCACCTGCATTATATATTACTGTGAGCTTATATTGAACTTCTATTGCAATAAATATCAGAATAAGATCCATTGTCTAACCAAAGAAAACATTGACACATCTAACGGTTTAAAAAAGGATATGAGAAATATGTTACAAAATGTGTATTTTGCTAAAGTCATATAACACACTGATCAGGGACGGGTGTGCAAATTGCCTACAAGTCTAGGAGCTCAGTGTTCTGTGTTCAGCTCTGAGATGGGCAGAGTCTTTCTGTTCTGGCATAAGCATGTGGTCACTTGTGAACACACCAAGTGTATTAGTGTTTGAACTTTATCTAATACCTTTCAACACTTCAGAGGCCACTGCCAATCAAGCTAGTTGTTAAAAATACTTATTGACTCTTTTTTCTCAGTCAGCTTGGTAAAGATCTTTTGTTGCTGCTGTTTTGGCTTGGCTAATTTTGCACTTGGGGACATCCATGATGTTGCCTGAGTTTGAGACAGAAAATTTTAGAACTCATTTGTTTACTCCTTAAAAGAGTTGTTCAGTTCTTACTGTTTTATCTTAGCCTCCTTTTACATTTTGTAGATGAAAATTTTCCTCTTGACTTAACATTGTCAAATGATAGAACTTCTGTTATATATGAGGATTTTGAAGCTGTCTCCTAAATTTTAAAGTATGATTTACATCCCTAAGAATGTACATTCTGAGCGTTTTTTTAAAAATTAAAAAGCTCAAAAAAAAAAAAAAACAACCCCGCAAGATGCACCAATATGCCCATTTGAAGTCTTTTGAATAAATCCACTTTTTAGATGATTAAAATACCAAATCAAGTCCCTCTGGCTGAACCTTGTATGACCACCTACTCTGGGTAGATGTAATGAACTTGAGGTATTGGGGTACGACATCTGGCAAGGACTTGTGAATTACAATTTTCTTTTACAACTGAAAACCATATCCTGGTCAGGTCTCAGTGGGGTTTAATGCTTGTGTCAGAGCATGCAAGGTTTGTTTTGATCTGTTATGGGGTAACACACGTAGCTTTCAGTTCACACTAATAACATCCCCGTGTCTGGTATACACCGATCCAGAGGCTACTAATTAAAGGCTGGAATTAACCAAGCACAGTTTCACTACAAAACATGTGAAACTTATTAAAACTTAAAAGTGACTGCTGATTCTCAATACAGGCAGAACTAAAGAATGTGGGGGTCTTGTGAGGTTACTTCAGCAAAAATTTTAAAGCACATTCAAGATGCTTTGGGTCTGCGTATTCAGCACACAGTGTGTTAACACAATAGAAAAATGTGCTAAACGTTGAAATTACTGAAACCAAGGCATGAAAAGGATTCAGCAGGGAAACAGACTGTTTCCCTCACCAGGGTGAACCCCTACTCTGAGTCTTTGGTCTAACAAACAATTCTATATGCAGTTGTTGGAATAATTACCTTACCATTTTCTCATCAAAGAACTGTTTGCTGATTTGGAAATGAAAGGGGGAGGAGGAACCAGAGGATGGTGACAGAGAGGAGGCGAGTAGCTAAGCTACATAAATCAGTATTAAAGACAGCAGCTTTATTTTGTTAAATATGGGTAATATACATACAGAAAAGTGCATATTTCGTGAGTGTACACTTTCTGAGTTTTCACACACTGGATTTATCCACATAGCAAGTACTCAGGTCAAGAAACCGAACATTCTCGGCACCGTACAGAGGGTTTTAAACTGAGCAATGCACCTTCACCCACAGCGGCACTTAAGTCTTTCTCTTTATCATGATTTGAAAGAACAGTGAATCCCTGAAGCTGGAAAGCAATAGGGAATGACAGTAGCCAGTGCTGAGTTCCCTCTGCTTGTGGTTTTAACAGGGTTCCTGGGTCCCACCATGGGATGTGTGATACTAATTGCTCAAGCTGGATCCAAGGAAGGCATGGAAGAGGAGGGAGACACTTCAGTTAAAGCTCTTTCTTTACGCATGCGCGTGTGCTCGGTTACTCAGTCACGTCCGATTCTCTGTGACCTCCTGGACTGTAGCCTGCCAGGTTTCTCTGTCCATGGGATTCTTCAGGCAAGAATACTGGAGTGGGTTGCCATTGCCTTCACCACGGGATCTTCCCAACCCAGGAATCAAACTGATGTCACCTGCATTGGCCGGCGGATTCTTCACCACTCAACCATCTGGGAAGCACCTTTTCTTATGAAGCGCTCTCAGAACTGAGGTTTATAAAAGCTGGGAAAGCACTGTGGTTTAGGAGCTGAGGTCCCAGATTCTGAAATCAGAGATACCATCTCAGCTTACTTGAAGAAAGACCCAGTCCAAGTTATTTAATCTCTCTAAACCTCAGGGGCCTGATCAATAAAACAAAAATGTGCCTATTGCACTGAGTTTTTTTTTTGTTTTTTACTTTTTGGCTGCATTCCAAGGCAAGTGGGATCTTAGTTGTCCGACCAGGGATGGAACCTGCACCCCCTGCATTAGAAGCTCGGAGTCTTAACCACTGAACCGCCAGGGAAGTCCCACTCTGAGTTATTGAGAGGACCAATTGAGAATCTCTACAGTTGCATGTGGACAGGCCTAAATGCAAAGAAGTAATCAAAAGATGGCACTCATCATTCTTATTATTACAATGCCTGAAAAACTGATCTATCCATTGGAGAAGAGACGTCCTGACTTTCCCCTCTGTTGGGGATCAGTTCACCCTCTGCATGTGGCTTTTGTTATCTCTTAGCCTGTTAGAACCAAATTCAAGACTAAAGAGTGAGTGACCCCTATTGGTAAAAGAACCAGTGTATTTCATTCCATCCTTTCCTGTCTGGACTTGCTAAATCTTTAAACAAATACCTCTTATACTGGGTTTTCAAATTCTGGTATGCATAAACGTCACTGGATTTCTGGGACACCATACCTAAATATTCTCTTTCAGTGGATCTGGGCAGGGCCCAGGAATCTGCATGTTAATCAGTATCCAGGCAATTCTGACATAGGTGGTCTCTGGGCCACCCTTTCAGAAACACAGCCCCTCTGAGTCTCAGGACCCCGGAGATTATAAAGAGCATCTGTTGAAGCAGAGGAACTTTCACTGATTCTATTTTCTACGCTGAGTAGACAGTATCCACAGTTGACACTCTCCAAACATTAAAGGAATTTTCCAAGGAATAAAAAGAAAATCTCCAAGTATGTGGGTTTCTGGCTTTCATTTCAGATAGATCATTTGCATATCATTAAAAGTTCTAAGCAGAAATGGGATGCTAATGCAATTTGTTGAGTCAAATCAATACAACTTTTAAAATTCATGGAAGCAAAAATAAGATTCCTGCTAATGTATAAATGTAACATTTTTCTCATTAAGTTTTTTTTTTATTCTTGAGCATATTTCTTGGCATCTGACAGTCTATTTTTTGGCATCTTCAATTCCTCTTCTTTTTTCTAAAAATAAGTCTATCGGCACCATAGCTTGAGACATTTTTATTAAAAATTTCATTTTTACCTATACACTTGAACAGTGAAGTTGCTCAGTCGTGTCCCACTCTTTTCGACCCTGTGGACTGTAGCCTACCAGGCTTCTCCGTCCATGGGATTCTCCAGGCAAGAATACTGGAGTGGGTTATCATTTCCTTCTCCAGGGGATCTTCCCGACCGAGGGATCGAACCCGGGTCTCCTGCATTGGAGGCAGACGCTTTAACCTCTGAGCCACCAGGGAAGCCCACATGATTTAATATACACTGGATGAAGTGATGATGATGGTATACATCTCTCTCTTTCTCTCTCTCACACATATACACTTAGAGATGAAAACAATTTGATATTCTTAAGTCAGATTGCAGTCCAGATTAGAAATTTTGTTTTCTTTAGTTGCATTCAATAAGCATTTATATAGAACCTACCATGTGCCCAGTTCTATTAGGCAGGTTTGGTTATTTTCACAAGTTGATAGGGGAATGAAAAACCCATCACGGCAGAGTACAAGTTGGAATAAGGACAAGGTACCACTTTTCTCCACCAAAGAAGCCCTGGAGCACAGATCCTTCGACCCCAAAACATTTGACTTTGCTTTTATGGATCAGATCATTTTCATTTCCCTTCCTCCACACTCCACCCACAAATTCCTGCCCAGAGAGCACAGTTGTTGGAAAGTCTTCCCTCATACAGTTCTAGTCTACCCAACCCTGGCCCAGGTTGTCTAACACTGTCAAATTTGCCTGCCTTTCTAAGAGGATCTGAGCCAATTCATTTCTAATGAAGCATCTGGTGATGTGAAAAATGAAAGATGTGGGGCTGGATGAAAATATACCGACACCAGTACTTGTCCTCAGGAGAAGCAAGGATCATTCAGAGTGCCTTTTTGTGTGTGTGTGTGTTATCCCAATTTTCCAGAATCAAGGTACTATTTTCATAATTGGAAAAAGGAACTTAGAAATAGAATAAGGAAAGTGTATCTTAAACTGGGCTGTCCCACCATCAGAAAGTAGCATGGAGAGCTATTGTTACTGATGCTATTATGAGATATGCTCATCTGTATTTTAGATTCAAATACATATTTAGTTCAAAATGTAGTCACTTTGAAAAAGGACCCTCAACAGCATACACAATTGGCCTTTTTCTTGGATGTCAAGATTTCAGGCATGGGGAAGATTGAAGATGGTTTTGCTTTCTTCTTATTCCCCTCAAGTTTTGTAAAATAAGCATGAATGACTTTTGTAATTAGAAACATACCAATAAATGTTAATATTTGGAAAGACGATTTTAGATTTGCTGAAGCCCATGGATATTTGCATGCATGCTAAGTCGCTTCAGTCATGTCCAACTCTTTGCAACTCTATGGATTGGAGCTTGCCAGGCTCCTCTGCCCATGGGATTCTCCAGGCAAGAATACTGGAGTGGGTTACCATGCCCTCTAGAGGCTCTTTCCAACCCAGGGATCGAACCCTCATCTCTTGAGTCTCCTGCGTTGGTAAGTGGGTTCTTTACCACTAGCGCCACCTGGTGTATTTAGGCTTTGACCAAATTTATTTCTACATGGGGGGAATTTGCTTAACTGCTTCCAGTGTGGTGGACAATTACTTAACATTCAATGAATTCATTTGCTTTAATGATTTTATAATCAGATATCTTATAAATATTGTTAATTGTTCTGCTGTGGGTATGAATTGAATCTAGGAAACTCCATAATTAAACAAAATTCAATCTCCTTTCAATATGGCCTTTTAAATAGGGAAGCATCAGATTTACAATGTGGGACTTGTGAAAATGTCTCATTACCTGGGATTATCATAATCCTGGAAATGACAAATTTTAAAATTTGTAGATTCATTTTAAGACCACAGAGAAGGCTGAAAGAAGGAGCCTATATTTATTGTGACCAGGTGTTCCTGGCCCTCTATCTTTAATAGCCGAGACCACATTGCTCTCTCCCCAGAGCACTGTTCAGGAAGGCATAAAAGATATGAACGTTGAAGAGGGCCTGGTAAACTCTTCACCCTAACTGCTCAAAGTGTACCTCGTTCTTGGGGTAGAACTTAGCAGCTTCCAACTAAAGGTGAGAAGTGCTGAGATTTCTGAAAACAGATGTTGCAGTCAGTAAACTCAGTGTATGTCTAAAACATCATCCCACTGGACCAGACGGGAGTATAAGAAATTGAATTCATTCGAACAAACAAATACGAGAAGGCAGACACAGAAGACAAATGACGGAATTGGCTTCTCCTACCCTCAGTCTGAGTGGACTCATCGTGGAAATCGTTTTTATTCTCATGTTTCCTCTTAGAGGCAATATTTAATATTGAAAAACAAGATTTAAGACATCTAATACTTTAAAATAATACCAATCAGAGAAAGGAGAAAGATGCACACATCTGTCTGGTTTCATTTACAGGGTCCATGTTCGAAAGCCAAAAAAAGAGATTATATGTTTTAAATACAACCAAGGATGATTTTCTTCAGTGGAGCCATCACTGAAAAGAAAGCTTTCCTATTATTTTATCCTGGAAGCAACTTTTTTTTTTTCCCATAAAGATTGAACTGATCTTTGAAAGTAATTATTTTAAGCATCAAAGCAATGAAATGTCCTCTAGCGAACAGCACATGGGCAGACCGTTCTCCAGCACTGAAACCCAGAGACCACAGTTGCCTTGCAAGGGTCTCCCATAAGTTGCACAGTCCTTTGAGCTAGGTAGGCCCTCTCTATGGTTCGGTTTGCACAGACTAGTACTTGAGTAGAAGTGGAACGTAGTAGTTAAGGGTTGGCATCACTGTGGAGCCAGATACTTGGGCTCTGATCCCAGCTCCCCTATTTATTCTCTCATGACCTTGGGTGGTTTATTTCAATTCTTTCTGCCTCTGATTCCCTGTCTGTAGATAAGGATAATAATATTACTCTATCATAATACTATTGTAAGGTGTCAATAAAGTTATTCCCCAGAAAGTTCTTAGAGCAATGCCTGCTGCTGCTGCTAAGTCGCTTCAGTCGTGTCCGACTCTGTGCGACCGCGTAGACGGCCACCTAGCAGGCTCCCCTGTCCCTGGGATTCTCCAGGCAAGAACACTGGAGTGGGTTGCCATTTCCTTCTCCAATGCATGAAACTGAAAAGTGAAAGTGAAGTCGCTCAGTCGCTCAGTCGTGTCCGACTCTTAGCGACCTCATGGACTGCAGCCCACCAGGCTCCTCTGTCCATGGGATTTTCCAGGCAAGAGTACTGGAGTGGGGTGCCATTAACACACTGAATTGGAAGTATTAACTGGATTCCCAAATACAGTCAGTGTGAAACTACTCTATAAGAGAGAAGTCAAGAAGGGAGAAAGAATTGCCAAATAGTATTGTCAGCATTGTTTTTGAAAAATTAGAAACTATATGCAAGTGCTTTCATGGTTCTGAGTTATGCTACAGTTGGGTGTTTCTTTTCTCTTACGTCTGGGTGAAAGTCTCCAGGAAATATGAGGGGAGACTACTATATTATCATCTAAACTTTGCCATAAACAAAAACCAGTCTCCCACAAGACTGAGATTGAGTTTTTAACGAAATGGCAGTCACTTGTGAAACATTTTCACCTATAAAAGTAATGGTCCAAACCTGTTCTCAGTTTCACTTAGAACCCATTGTGTTAAGAAGTGAATCTCTTGGGGGAGCAAACATCAATTGCATGCTTGTAGAACAAGCACTTTTTAATCACACACAGCCAGTGGAAAATGGTACAGAAGAATGAGGAAGTTATCTAATGAACGGGAAGCACAATGACGAATCCAATTCAACAGATTTCTCAAAGGCCTTTCCAGCAGCTCTCACAGCAGCCAAATGAAGGGGAAGGTAACAGTGGATTATTACCTTTCACTCAACACTTCTCTCTCTGCCAAGAATCTTTTAAATGTCACAGGAATATAATTCACATGCTTCACAGATTGTGAACAATTTTCTCTAAACCTCCACCATGTATGTATCCAGCAGCACCCAAACTCCACATCATCTGAGCATGACAGCAAATGGCCAGCACACCAACAGTCTCACCATTCAAATGCACTGGGGGTCTGGAGGAGAGGGCTCCAGGTGGCTCTTGCCCACAGAGGAAGTAAACCCAACACTGCTGGGGATGAGGCACGGCGAGCATAAAGGCAGCTCTGCAAAAATATTTGAAAAGCTGGGAGCCATAACAGAGAGACTCCCACTGATGCTCATTTTACCAGCTTCACTGGTTGTAGATAAGGAATGGTACTCTCAGGCATCACAGTGCCCATCATTCACAAGCTATGAACTCGTGAGAGTCAGGACCACCTCTTTTTAATCTTAAAACCCTGGATGGCCAGAGTTGAGTTTGACATGGCTCCTGACACATCAAAATAAAGAAGATCCCTAACGTGGCTACAAATATTCATGAAGCAGCTATTGTATGTCAGGCCTGGAAGCATCAACAAAGACTTCACTGTCAGGGTTTTAAACTGAGATCTGAATAGAAACTATGGAATATGAATGGAAATTTCCCTGGGGATGGGGATTGGAGAGGTAATAGGTAAAAATGTTCCCAGCCACGGAACAGCACTTGACAGCAAGCATAAATGCCATGAGGCAGGAAGGAGCTGGATATGGTAGGGGTATTTGTTTTAATTATTAAATAATCAAGACATCATGGGTTGGCAACAGAGGAGTATCTTTCTAGAAACTGCCATATACATTGAGCACTAGAAAATGGGATACTGCAAGACAGATCAAGAAAAGTATTCAAACCCTAAACCATCACACCACTCGCCATGGTGTAGGCAATTCTTTGAAACTATTTGGTCTGGGAGCACCTCCTGCAGAATTTGTGAGTCTACCAAGAACAGCCTATTGCCTCTCTCAGGCACTGCCCCATCTCCCACCACACAGAATGAGAGAGAGAGTCCTACAGAAGAGCGTCTTCCAAAACCTTCATCTGATGCTCATTCAGGTCTCCCAGCAAAGCAAAGCAGGGTGGCAGCCGGCCCCACCGCATTTCCATTTTCTTCCCCCACACACTTCCTTCCCTAACTGCCTCCACCCACATCTCACTTAGACTTATGCAACTGCCAAAGCAAACAGAGATGCCTTAGAGAGAAAAAAAAAAAAAAAGAAGAGGAAGAATAAGAAGGGGGAAAATAAATCCCTTCAGGATTTTTTGCACTTTGGGATTCACACAGCAAAACTATCTGAATGCCAACCTGACTCCTGTAGCTTTTCAAAGCACACAACAACCCGGTCACCCAGCTTAAGTGGTATAAAAAGTAGACCCACCAACTGATTGCATTCACAGTGTGTGGTCCAGAAAACCAATCCATTTGGAGGACAAAGCCCACACCTCTTCTCTGCAAGTTCATTAGGTTTCCTCACTTATTGTTTTCTCCAGGTAATGCCTGCAACCTAAGTAGGATCAGTAAAGTAAGTAGCCCCTGATAAAGTACAGGAAACATGGATGGGAGGGAGAAGATGGAGAGAGATGGGGTGGCAGGGAACTGGGGGAGGGGGAACCTCCTTGATCCTAGGACCCAAGGGAAAGTGTGATCAGAGCCTTCAGATGCGAGTCCTCTCAATGGTATGGATAGCAGAGAGCCAAAAGTGACCAAATTGTTACACATAAATTAATAGAAAACTCAATCTCAGGTTACTCAACACTCTTCATTTTGAACCCATAGAGGCTTCCGACTAAAACACTCCCAATCTAATATGGAAATAGGGTAAGTGCCACCCAGCACACATGGGTTTTCCAATAATCTCAAATCTATTTCTAGAGGCTGGGCGGGTATTTCATCTTGCCCACTTCTCTGCACAGAATCACTCAGTGTTTATGACTGGCTTTTAAAGGGAAATTCAGAACAAGCTATGCACTGTTTAAGCTTAGCCTTAGTTCTGTTTTGAGTTCCAAAGCAATCTCATTGTTCTTACCAAACAAAAAAGTTTTGACTTGAGCAAAATAAATAAGGGTTACCTGAAAGGAAAAATAGATACCAGCTACAGAGCAAATTTTCTTCAGAAGATGTCCTCTCTGTCCATAGTTCTTTTTTTATTATTATTATTTATTTGACTGCACGGGGTCTTAGTTGCAGCATGTGGGCTCTAGTTCCCTGTCCAGGGATCCAACCCAGGCCCCCCTGCAGTGAGAGCTCAGAATCTTAACCACTGGACAAGGGAAGTCCCTGTGTGTAGTTGTTAAAGGAGGAAAAGGCAAAGCCTGTTGGGTAACGGTTCCTTTTCGTTTCATCCTCTCCTGAGTTTCCACAAGAGATAGAGCCAAGTTGCTGGGTTGTCCAACTTCAGAGCACCTAGTTTTTGTAAACCGCAGTGTGGATGGCACAATGTGGAAGAGCTGTCCCAAAGGTCTATCAAGGCGAGGGGTTGCAGAACATTCTAGAACATTAGCTGGATATGCCTAGGCTTCCACACTTAACCAGTGCTTCTCCTCACCCCTCTCCAAAATCATTGTTTCTGTTACCGTTCCACGTGGGGAAGATCCTCTGGAGAAGGAAATGGCAACCCACTCCAGTATTCTTGCCTGGGAAATCCCATGGACAGAAGAGCCTGGTGAGCGACAGTCCATGGGGTAGCAAAGAGCCAGACACGACTGAGCGACTAAACAAGGTAAACAAGGTATGTGGGGGAGGAAAATGGGGGACTAGGAGAAGCAGGGCCAAGTGAAAAATGGGTTCATTAGAAACACACATTCAGCTAACCTGCTGAGCCACGATGGCCCTGGAGAAGCCTAAAATCCATTCCTTCTTTGCCTCTCCTTCAAATGAAGAATTTCCCACAGTGCCATTTCAGCCACCCTCCCTGTGAATGTTCCGTAAAGATTCACATGACCCTCAGAGCAGGTAGCTTGTTTCACAGTTGAGACCTTGAGTTTCTAGTGTCAACGGGTTGGCCAAAAACTTCATTTGGGTTTCTCCAAAAGGCGTTATGGAATAGTTTCCTATCTCTCCTAAGTTTTTGCTCTTCAAAGAGGGACATCTCTAGGCAGCAGCTCAACTTCTACTGATAAGGTTAACCTGACCTTAGTGATACAGGGGAAAAGTGAAAGTGAAGTCCTTCAGTCGTGTCCGACTCTTTGCAACCCCATGGACTGTAGCCCACCAGGCTCCTCCATCCATGGAATTTTCCAGGCAAGAGTACTGGAGTGGGTTGCCATTTCCTTCTCCAGAGGATCTTCCTGACCCAGGGATCGAACCCGGGTCTCCCAAAATTGCAGGCAGATGCTTTACCATCTGAGCCACCAGGGAAGTCCGATATAGGGGGAATTGAACTTAAAGAGTTCAAACTAAACAGGATAAGGTAAGGTGCTTGGAAAGCTAATGGCTTGGCTTTTGGATGTTTAGTTCTCAGGCTATCCTCCCAGGAGTATCAGACTTCCAGGACACTTAATATGCTAGTGAAGGCCCACTGCCTTGGCAATGGGCTGTTTACTGTACAGGGAACCAGAGAAAAACAATTTTCCCCGGAAGCATCGAAGGATGCAAAGATGCATTTAATAATGATATTCGATGGAGGTGGAGAAAGAGCTTTTTTTTTTTTTCCCTAGGAGAACTTTCTTCAGCACTACAAAATTAAAGGATTTTCTAACCCTGTCTTCTTTTCGTCTTTCCCAGAGGAGGAAATTGTAAAGGCTGGCCCTTAAAAATAATATAGTAAAATCTAACTTTATTCCCCTAATCTCTTAATAATGCTGCAGCTGGCCATGATCTATTTAGCATAACACAAAAATAATGTATTTGTACCAAGCAATTTTGAAATGCTTTAAAACAGTGAAAGCTATTTGTTTGATTGATTAAGTTAAAGTGTTTACATAAAAGTGTCATATAGATATTTTGACATCAGTCATACAACACCACATCTGGTACTCCTAATTAAATTGTGTGAGAAAAGACGATATTTTTTATTCAGTCACAACAATATGGCTAACGGGAAGTACAACTGTATTCGTCATGCCCAGAGTCTGGGATCTGCAGTATGGCATGTGGCTGCGAAAAGCCCCAGATTTGGATTTTGCAAAGCTTTCCTAGCCTCCAACACATGTTTTGCCTGAACAAAGACTAAGAAACTGGGCCCCACCTCTGTGAGTCAACGGTTATTATTTTTTCTCCTTTGATTTAAACCTCTCCAAGCGCCATCAGTGAACTAAAATGTAATGAGAATTAGAATAAAGTTATCTTAAGGAATTGGTGCTCAGAGCCCAGGTAAGGCGCTTTGTTTTGTTAAGCTTTATTCCTGCTGATTAGGAAATAAACCCAAGAAACTTTAATGGGGGGACAGGGGAGCGAAACCCTATTATTCATTTAGAGCAGGAGTTCATTTGTATCTATGCTGAAGGGTGGAACCTGTACCTACCTTAAAAATGGTCTGCGCCTTACTGAAGCACTTGATTTAAACCACTGATATTTTTCTTCCTTCCAAAATTAAGATGAAATATTTTAAATATAACAAATAAAAGACAAAATGGCTTGGCTTGTTAAAGCATGCTTACTTTACTTCTAATATACAAATAATACTTCAAATCCTCTTCTTATTTTTTTAAGTTAAATTATGTCCACCCCATGTGCAGATTCAATTTACTGACTAAGTATACAACCAAATCTAGCCTCCCTGGGAACCATCCATTTGCTTAAGAAGGTGGAGGAGACACTGCTGTATTTTCTTAAAGAGATTCCTGGCATTTTTTTCCTCCTTCGTTTCGCCTTAAAGACTACCTTGAGAAATGTTGCCCAGCAGTAAAAGGAAAATGAGTTCAAGCTTCAAAATCAGGAAATTTGGGTAGTAAAAATGTAAGTTATAAAGTCAACATTGATCGGAAAATAAATCGAGCTCTTTTAAATAAGTTAAGTGTCAGCCCTAAGAAGTAAGCCCATCCGACTTCCTATAGAATTATTCATCCTTCCTCAGGCAAACGCCTCCAAAAGGCTCTTAAGCTGCAAAAGGAGACATTGGGCCAAGATGGTAAAGTATTTGAATACGCATATGGGATATGCACTTATTTACCATGTACCATGTTCAATTAAAAAAAAATAAACGTGAAGGCAGGAGCCATGAACAAATAGAAGGCACGGTTTCCTGTAATTGCAAGGAGGCTTAGGTAATGCTCTATGCGGTGTTTGATTTAAAATGTTAAAATATTAACAGAAGTTTTCTATAGCAGAGTGTTCCTATCACAGTGAAATGACTCATAAGAATGCTAAATTCAAACCAGATGGGCACAAACATTAACTAAAAAAAAAAAAAAACTCAGATTTTTTTAGGGGTCAGCATGGGTCTTCATAAAAATGAAGACCTTGTCTGGGTTAGTGAAAAATGAACTTCCAGTGATAAAAAAGAAAACAAGGGAAAATATTAGTGACTTTATTTTAATTAAACAAGCCACCGTCAATTAGAAGAACTAACATTTACAAAACTTTACATTGCCATTTTAATTTGAAAAAGATGACTATGGTTAATCATGAGACTTCAGATAAACAGGGACTTTAATGTCTCCTGTAGAGCCCAAGTCAGGGACACATGAGTTCAGCTGTGTGCCATGCTAATACCGGACAAAAATCTCTCTGCTTCCCACCAAGAAGTCACCCTCATTGAAGATTTGTGTGGTATAGAAACCTCCAACCATCTGCCCACGGCATGATGCCAACCTGTGCTCTTCTTTCAGCAGACCACAAAGGAAAATTCTCATTGCCGGGTCAGACACCCCACCAAACCTCTTCTGCTCTCTTGTTGAAAAATATGTTCCCTTGCATTTCTTCCTTTTTGTTTTTTTCCTCCAGAGCTTTTTACCATTTGCAGATTGTCTGCAACATGTGCTATGTTTAAATGTGTACATACCCTACAAGAAGAAAAATATGTGGGCTCAGAATTAATATTGTTTTTGACTTATAGGGAAATTCCAGTTGTGTTTAACTTGGACTGTGGGATCCAGGAACTTTACTGAGAGGAGAAACGAATGTGTTTTGAGCAAAAAAATGTGTATGGGGAGTTCCCTACTGTTTTGTTGCTGGAATCTTGGACAACACAGGGAAAAATGACAAGCACATAATTTAGTCTGGCAGCCATACCACTTTGTGCTGGGAGCCTGTCAGTTCTTACTAGCTGAGTAAGGGCTGGGCTGCTTTGGTGCAAGGATGAGAGACCTCCCAGGAACAAGTAGGTACTTCAGGAAATGGTGTTTCTCATTCAGTAGGTGGCCTTTCCTCTCCGGGTCTGTGTGAATCGATGCCCCGCGTGGTGTTGGGGGCACTGTGCTACACTGAGCTGTTTACCCTTTGGATGAAACCTAAAACCACAGACCTAACCATTTGTGGTCACCAGAGATCTTATGGCAGACTTTCTAAGAGCAGTTGTGTTAACTCTGGAATCCTGGCTGCAGTCCAACTAAAGTAATTACATTCTGCCTCCCGAAAATTCCCCCTGCAGTTTCAATTGAATATGATAGTCTCAACCCTCCACCTCCACGGCGTGGCTGGGCATGGTGGTTAGCATTCTGGGGAGGTGCAGCCTGTAATTCCCTGCTGGAAGAAGTGATTCCCAGGTCCTCACCAAGGTGTGATGACGCTTAATGAATTAGCGCTCATAAAAGCATGTGGAGAACCTAGTGTAAAAGTGATTCTAATACGCAAAGGGGCAGGAATGGTCACGTGCCCATTTGTCTGTAAGAGCTAGCGGTCAGTGCGCTATTAGACTCCTTTAATGGACATGGTTTGGGTGGACTCCGGGAGTTGGTGATGGACAGGGAGGCCTGGCGTGCTGCGCTTCATGGGGTTGCAAAGAGTCGGACACGACTGAGCGACTGAACTGAACTGAATGGAAGTACAAATTCAGGACAGGAGCGACAGAGTCCCCCTGCCCTCTGACCTAAAAATATCATAACTGGGCCAGTATATTCAACTCTGGAGATGCATATAAGAGAGGCACCTTATCTAAGTGTAGCAAGTCTTCAGAGGACACCAGAATGAAGGGTCTAGAAATGATATTGCAATGTACCTAAAAGAATAGGAGATGTTTAACCAAACCAAAAAAAAAAAAAAAAAAGAGGGAGAATGGAAGGGAGAGAGGAAGGAAGGGAGGGATAAAGGTAGAATTGATATTCAAAGTGCAAAAGGCACTTCCCTGGTAGCTTGCGCAGTAAAGAATCTGCCTTTGATGCAGGAGGCCTGGGTTCCATTCCTGGGTCAGGAAGATCCCCTGGAGAAGGGAATGGCAATCCACTCCAGTATTCTTGCCTGGAGAATCCCATGGACGGAGAAGCATGGCGGGCTACAGTTCAGGCAGTCGCAAAGAGTTGGACACGACTGAATGACTAACACATACACATGGCCCCACAGAACAGAACCAGGGCCAGTGGCTTCTCACAGAGAAGCGGAAAAAAGCCTTTCCTCCCAGCTCGAGCCTAGAATATCTTTTCCCACTACCTGTGGGCATCAATTCATCTCTTACTCATTCAACAACACTAAATATATAGATCTGTTGCCAGATGAAATTCATTCCACCAAAAATTCATCGAACACCAAATTCACTCAGTACTTAGAATCTGTAGTACTAATTTGGCCCTTATCATGGGCTTTCAATGGATATCTTATTTATTCTAACTATCTTTCCTCATCAGTGTGTCTCTTATTCATTCTAACTATCTTTCCTCATCATTGTGTCTCTTATTCATTCTAACTATCTTTCCTCATCAGTGTGTCTCTAAGATTAATCACAGCAAGAAGCTTGGGGTCAGTATATTTCTCCATATCTATAGCAGTGGTAAACGAAGTACATTCAGCCTAGTTCTTCACAATAGCTACTTATTATGAGACTATGACATGTGTACTAGGTATATATACAGGGATGAATAAGCAAACCAACCATCAAGGGTGAACTCCAACTGTATGACATAAATGATTTTTTAAATAAAGAAAGAAAAGAAAGAAAAAACATCGACTGGAAGGTTCAGGAAAGGTTTTCAGGACGAGGTGGACTTTGATATAGCCCTTGACAAAAAGATGCCTTTTTAATAGGCCAAAGTGTCAGAGGGAAGTTTGTCAGACATTTTAACAGGGAAACTACCTTAAAAGCAAGGACCAGAAGTGAGAAAACATGGGTTGGTTTCCTGGAACTAAGATGTTTCTTGAAACAGGATGTGAGTGAAGGGAGAAGCAGGAAACAAAAGGAAAGGCTAGTTGGAAGCATATTTTGGATCCATCCATCCAGTGCTCAGTCGTGTACAACTTTTGCAACCTCATGGGCTGTAACTCAGCAGGCTTCTCTGTCCATGGGATTTTTCAGGCAAGAACAACCCTCCTCCACAGAATCTTCCTAATCCAGGGATTGAACCTGTGTCTCCTGCATTGCAGGTGGATTCTTTACCACTTGAGCCATCAGGGAAGCCTCTGTATTTTGGAACACCATAAGAAATTATTCAGCTCAGTAAATAACATTGGGCTATTGAGGATTTTAACTTTGTTTTCATGGGGGAAATATTAAGATGAGACTTATGCTTTAAGGTATTGATATGATAGGGCTGTGTGAGATGGATTTCAGGGCTGAAGGCTGAAGTCTAAGCCAAGGTAATTACAGACCTAAGTGGGCTGTGGTGTAGAAGGTGTGGGGTAGGGGAGGAGCAAAGGAGATGAAGAAGATTGATTTCACAGGACTTTAACAAGCTTGCTATGCAGATATGAAAGGAGATCTCTAGGTTTGAAATTAGATGTTTGCTTTTTACAACAGAAATAAAGAAATCAGAAGGACCTGATTTGCATAGGGAAATGATTAGTTTTCCACATATTAAGTTCAAGAACCTATACTGAATTCAGGTGAAGATTCCTAGCATGTAGTTGAAAAGGCAATACTAAGCCCAAAGGAAAAGGGCACAGTGAGACAGACAGACAGACAAACAGAAATAAAGATATGGCCTCTATCCACATGCAGGAGTGGCCAAGTCACAGACTTACAGAAAAGAAGAATCCTCAAAAATGAGAGATGATCAGCCAGGTCAATACTGAGGTCAGATATGAAAACATGGCATATGACTTGATGATTAGAAGGTCACCAGTGACCTTTAAGAGTAGATTTCAGAGATAAGTGAAAGTGCAACATCTCAGGAGAAAGTAGAAATGTCTTTGGGGCTTATATGGGGAGTTGTCTTCCCTGGTGGCTCAGACAGTAAAGAATCCACCTGCAATGCAGGAAACCTGGGTTCGATCCCTGGGTCAGGAAGAACCCCTGGAGGAAGGCATGGCAATGCACTCCAGTATGCTTGCCTGGAGAATCCCATGGACAGAGGAGCCTGGTGGGCTCCAGTCCAAAGGGTTGAAAAGAGTGGGACACGACTGAAGTGGCATAGCATGCATGCACCATAAAGCATATGATAAAAGTGATCAACAAGAGATGGATTTTAAAATCCTGAGCATAGTGAGTGACCTTTGGAAGTTATCCAAAAGACACTGGACCTACCAAAAACAAAACAAAACACAAATGTAAAACACTGGCTAATGGTTTTCTTAGCAGTGCACTTCATCCTGTTAGTTCACTGAGAAGACAAGTAAGGGTTGATCTAGGTGTGGATCTGGTTATCTGGGAACCAAGAAGTACTGGTTGATAGCAGGTGCAACGTGAAATTAACTCCCAAGGATGGAATCTAACGAGGCTGGTGGTGAGTCTGGTCACATGATCAAGTTAAGTAGCATTAAGAAGAGGAAATCAGCAGACACATTCTCAGACATCTGCCCAGCACCCTGGGAAGCAGTAGGGGTACAGACGTGGAGATGCATATATCTCTGAGGGAGTGTTCCAAGTGGAAGAGCGGCAAACACTTGCACTGAGGATTATGTACAAGAATGATGATCAAACTCAGACTCCACCACTTATTAGCCATGTCATCCTTAGTGAGTAACTCAACTTACTAGTTATATTATTCTAAACAAGTAGCTTAACTTCTAAGCCTCAGTTTCCTAATCTGTAAAATGGGAGTGGCAACTTACCTCACAGGGTTGTTATGAGAATATCCATGTGCTTGGCTTAGAGTAAGTACCAAATGAAATTAATTTCATCAACTTGCCATGTTCTCTTTAACTTGCTCCAGTTTCAGCACCCTTCTGATCTATCCCTTCCCCTCGGTTCTAGGTGACTCCATGGTGACTTACCAACCTCACCCTCTGTGAAGTCCACTCCCATCTCTAACAGGCTAATGGTGTGATACATCCTGGGGAATACATTAAGGATTATGAACCTCAGACCTACCAGTTCTTGTTGAATTTCCCAGCCCTTTATCTCTGTCCCTCCAACCCCAGCAGAAGCTCAGATTAACAGCTGAGGGACCATACCTAAACTGGGATGGGGGAAGTGGATTTTCTCTCTAGTCGCTGGGCTTGGCTCCAAGATTTCTCTTTCCTCAGTGGAACACCTTAGGTATGAATCATTGCTCAGGACCATTTCCTCAGGGAAGTTGGTGAGGAAAGAACATGAGTAGCAAGCCCCTTAGAGCTGGCTATTGCCTAAGAATGGGAGAGGAGGAAGAGATCCATGTGTGGCAAGGGATCTGGGTCCCTCCACTTTATGCTTCTCCTGGGCTCAGAGACTTTTCCTTTGCAAACAGTGCCATCTACACATCGGGAGGGTAAGAATTTAGCTCACTACTTTATTTGAGGAGACCACGGTGTATTTTGCCTTAAGGATAAGTTCCCTATTTTGTCAACTTCACAATCTCTGCTTCACTTTCAATGCCAGTTTTTTTCATTATCAAATGAAAAAAAATTTTTTAATTGAATGAAATCAAACTTTTCTATTTTTTAGCATCAATCATAACTTGTCCCAATGATTTGGCAAATTATTCTCTCTAAATTCTAGGAAATTGTCTTTTTTTCTGGAGATTATAGATAGCCCAAAGATACAACAATGTTTTATCAAGAGAAGACAGGGTGGTTGATGTAGAATAAAGGTCCTTCAAAGACGGTTCAAGGCCAGGAAGAAAGATAACCCAAAGTTGCATTCTTTCTTATACCTATGCTTAAACAAGGCCAGCAGTAAACTTCCTCTTAGAGAGACGTGGGCAGGCTGGAAGGTCCCCTTATACTAACACCTTCACTTCACAGGCGAGAAGCATTAAAACTGAAATAAATTTTCTTAAGCTTCTTTATTAAAAATAGATATGTAGGGAAAGATTAGATATAAGACAACTTGTGTCATCCTAAGGGGTTAGTTCATTGAACCTGTGTTTTGTTGATCTACTAACTACAAATACAAACACAAGAGGGACCAGTATACACTGAGTCCTTGAACATGCAAAAGTATTTAATGACAATGAAAGGAGGATCTATCGCAAACTCGTTTCATGTGTCATATCTCATTTCAGCCTCTTAGTATCCCTCTGAGAACAGTATGATCATTTATTTGCCTACAGTCACAAACTTAAAATGTTAAGTGAAATATATCTGGCTTCTAACTAAGCCCAATGTTTGTTTGTTTGTTGCTTTCCCATCAGTCCTGGCTTTACATGTTAAAATTCCATTTATAATTTCATTTTAGGAATAGCTCACACCTTGAACCATGTAAGGGTCTTCACATGGCTTATCGTCAAAGAGCCATTACTTTTAACTTTTCTCATCTCTTCCCATCTGGGTACCACCAAATCATTCCCCAAAGGGATCTACAAATCAGATCCAGGAGTGAGGAAAAGTGGACAGAGGGGAACTCCCTCAATCTCACATTCCCCTACCAGACCAGGGTTCTACCTTTACCTAGTTGGCCAAGGCAAAGATCATTTATCCTACTCCAAAAGAAGGTGAAACTTTTCATTCAAAAACCAGCTAAGTGTATCTTCTGGTATCTTTGAAAAAGAAGCTCAACCCAGAAATTGTCTAAGGTTTTCAGCTTCATTGGAGGCTGTCTTTTTAGTTGAGAGCACAAAAGCAATGACAAAGAATGTCTTCTTCAAGGTGGCACAAATTGTTTTTAATGAAAATATACATCACAATATCCTCTGTAATTAGTACTTACTCATTCTTCAACAAATACTTCTTGAGTACTGTTTATGGATTAGACCCTATCAAACTTGCAATTTTGTCTCATAATTGAGATCTGAAATAAGCCACGATGTAAGAATTCATCCCTCTCTAACTAGAAATGTAATCCTAGCATTAAGGTGTATGTTTTCATCCAGTATAGCAAATCGTTAGTCAGCCTTTTCATAAAAAAAGAAAAAAGGGATAAATTTTATTGTGGAAGTTGCTGCTGCTGCTGCTAAGTCGCTTCAGTCGTGTCCGACTCTGCGCGACCCCATAGACGGCAGCCCACCAGGCTCCCCCATCCCTGGGATTCTCCAGGCAAGAACACTGGAGTGGGTTGCCATTTCCTTCTCCAATGCATGAAAGTGAAAATTCAAAGTGAAGTCACTCAGTTATGTCCAACTCCTAGCTACATGTGTTGATACTAGTTGAAGGAAGAGCATAAAACTTCTAACGAGATAACCATGTTCCAAGCATTTCTTGCTTCCCACATAAACATATATCTGGCCTCAAATATACAAACATGATCCTCCCACAGATTTCTGGCTTTTCAGAGAAGGAAGCATGAAACAAGAAGGTCTCACCTCATGGTCTCTTTGTTTCCCAGCTAACATTCGGTAATGGGATCCTTTCTGATTTATTTTATTGGAAGCCCAATCAACTGCCCTCTAATGACGTATATCTTTAAAACATAAAATACAAAAAATATTTTCATATTACTGCCTTAGATATAAAGAGCATCTTTCTTAGAAAAAGTAAGGGGTTTCTGACAGAGAAAGTGAAACTCCAATTATTAATTATTAATTAATTCACCCAATAGGACAGATGGTTTCTAAAAGACAAAAGTAAAAATCAGACACTGTTGTTGGAACTGTTACAACTATTTTGAAAGTGAAAGTGTTAGTCGCTCAGTTGTGTCTGACTCTGCAACCCCATGGACTGTTGAAGCCCACCAGGCTTCTCTGTTCATGGAATTCTCAAGGCAAGAATACTGGAGTGGGTTGCCATTCCCTTCTCTGGGACAACTATTTTGGTTCACAACAATTGTGATCATACAAATGTGCAAAGTACAAATACCAGAATGTTCATTGGTGTTAGAGAAAAGCTAGAAATGAGAAACTATCCGAGTGCGTTTTCACAGGGAAGTGGTTAAATAAATTAGGATACATCTACAAAGTGGAAAATCAAGAGTTGCTTTAAAAAGAATGATTTAGGTCAAGGTGGGCTGATATGGAATGACCGGCCATAATATATAAGCTCCTTCCATTACAAGTTTAGTGTGCAGTATACCAGGCTGCCCATGTCAGTAAGGGTTTGACTTCAGGAAAGCAGAAGCCATGCTACGTATTTTAAGAGAAAGGGCTTTCATAGAGTGAAATGGAGGCTTACACAACTGTTGGAGGGGCTAGGGCGTGGGTCAGGGAGGCTATCACTGAAGATCTCAGTGTGCAGCATTATTGGTGACCTCAGCCAGCACTAAAGCAAATGCTTTTCCAAAAGCCACTCCAACTGCATCAACACTTAGAGTCCCAAAGCACACAATACTCAGGGCTCACCTGGGAGCCGCTGTGAACCATTCATGTGTCCTCTGCGCCCAGGTTTGCCTGAAACTCCCTGTGGAGAGTAATGGCCTTTCCCGCCTGTCTCCCTTCCAGACCTCACCCGTGGGGCTCACACTGACAGACTCAAGTCTAGAACAAATGGAGAAAGGAGTTCTGGAAAATGTGTACAGAGCAGACCAGGGAGGGGACGGCAAAGATGTGGGTTTGACTGAAGACAGCCCTTCATTCCGCCTTTTACAATAGGAGCTGGCATACAAATCCTTTGACTAGTGGTCACAGGCATAACTGAAATACAATGTTACAACCAAAAAAGTCAATTTATATACATTTTCTCTGAAACAATATCTTTAGGACATGTACCCAGTTTTCTCATGAAGGGAGATGTCACATCTCACAGTCAGAATTGAGAAGTCCAGAAAAACTTCTGAGTTTCAACAACTTTCATAACCTTTTCCAGAGTCCTACCAGTAGATAGAAGAATCTATAGAAAAGTCAAACTTTCTGTATAGATATGGAAATAAAACCTGTCCACTGCTCATTTGGGCAAGAATCTGCCTGCAAAGCAGGAGACCCGGGTTCAGTCTCTGGGCTGGGAAGATCCCCTGGAGAAGGGAATGGTAACCCACTCCAGTATTCTTGCCTGAAGAATTCCATGGACAGAGGAGCTTGGCTACAGTCCATGGGGTCGCAAAGAGTCGGACACGACTGGATGACTAACATTTCACTTCACTTTACGAACGATGTTTTCCTGCCATCGTCTAGTCCGTAAGGTAAGTGGTATTAGCCTCATTTCACAGACGGGGAAAATCAAGGGTGAGAACTTCCTCTACATCACACTACAGCTATTTTACAGAGCCTAGAACTGAACTCTGACACATCCTGAAATCCATGCTCTAAACCATTCTTTCTGAAGGGGAAAAATAATGTAAATCAAAAACTCTAAAAATTATGTTTTTTATGAAACGATTTAGGGAGCTGGGGCAGAGGGAGAAAAATGCCTCTTACTTGAGTTGAGGCACATATTTAATAATTCCTGGGTTTAAAGTAAAATATTTTATGCTTTTAAAAGTTTTCTAAGATATCTGAGCTATTGTTATTTAGGTGTCTATATTGCCATGAAGGAGATAAGCCCTGGGATTTCTTTGGAAGGAATGATGCTAAAGCTGAAACTCCAGTACTTTGGCCACCTCATGCGAAGAGTTGACTCATTGGAAAAGACTCTGATGCTGGGAGGGTTTGGGGGCAGGAGGAGAAGGGGACAACAGAGGATGAGATGGCTGGATGGCATCACTGACTCAATGGACGTGAGTTTGAGTGAACTCCGGGAGTTGGTGATGGACAGGGAGGCCTGGCATGCTGCGATTCATGGGGTCGCAAAGAGTCGGACACGAATGAGCAACTGAACTGAACTGAACTGATTGCCAGTGGCAGCTAGTCACCCCATAAAAGACAGACAGAATTCATAGTGCAGAAGAATTAAACTAATTTTTTCCTTAGCAACAAAGAAACAGAACTTCTCTAAATGCTTAAGCAATTATAAATAACAATTATAAATGTGGGCTCTGAAATTTCAAAAACAATCACAAACATGGACATTAAAGTCACTCAATTAAATATGATCATGCTGATAAGATTAAATTGTATAACAGAATAGTCCCTAGATGAGAAAAGACTTTCACTTACTGTACAGATTTGACTTACCCATTGAAACAATGACTTTATCTCTGCCCTGAGACAGTAAATTTATACTCAGTGGGGGACTTGCCTGGCCATCCAGTGGTTAAGACTCTGCACTTCCATTACAGGAAATACCAGTTTGATCCCTGGTCAGGGAACTAAGATCCCACAAGCCGTAGGCATAGCAAAAAAAAAAAGAAAAAGTTGGGTAAAATCTTTAAATTAAAAAAAAATACTGACTTAAAAAATAGTAATAATAATAAAAACCCAGTGGAATGAACAAGAAGGAAGAGAAGATAAGCCCTTGGGAAGAGAGAGGTAGAGGGGCTTCTAAGCAGAGTATAACAGTGTAAATTATTAAGGAAAAAAAATAGATGAGGATGAGATGGTTGGATGACATCACTGACTCACGTCAATGGACATGAGTTTGAGTAAAAGCCGGGAGTTGGTGATGGACAGGGAGACCTGGCATGCTGCGGTCCGTGGGGTTGCAAAGCGTTGGACACGACTAAGTGACTGAACTGAACTGAGCATCTTTTTGCCCATCACTGTCCCTGAGAGAGAAATCTGTATTACATTTCTTAGTCACCCGACCTTATAATACTGACTCCCCAACACCACTACCACTAGCCTTCACTCTGACTGGGGAGTAGGTAGGAGTTTCTATAGATAATTCACACTGAAGATTAAACTGGGTAGCTCTCGGGGTGAACCTGATGGAGCTGAGACCTTAGGGGAGTCAGAATTTCTCTGAGACTGTAGAAGAGATGCAGGACAAAGTGACAGAGGCAATAGCTTCCCTTTATATAGAAGGATGGCTATGAGATGCTGAGTCTGTGCTTCGGGGGTAGGGGGGATTACTGGCAGAAGTAAGTAATGCCGTAAGCCTGGCCAGAGCATCATGTTTGAAGAGAGAGAAGGCAAAGCCTAGAACAAGACACCTGCATTGGACAACAGAGTGACAGTAAAGATGAAGTGCTCCCAGACTGCTTCCTGTTCTCATTTTTTGTTATTGCTTAAAACCAGGGTTCTGGCCTAATAATATAGCATGAAGGAAGAGACCTCCTAAATGAGCACAAATTTATGGCCAGTCAAACTCGTTATGGGTTGAAGCAGAATAAATTTCTTAAAAAAAAAAAAAAGGCAAAAAATTCATTTATTTGGCTGCTTCAGATCTTAGTTGTGGCACTCAAGCTTAGTTGTTCCACAGCATATAGGATCCTAGTTCCCTGATCAGGGATGGAACCTGCGTCCCCTGCATTGCCAGGTGGACTTTCAACTCCCAGGACTTCCCTGGGAACCACCAGGAAAGTCCCCAGAATAAGTTTCATATAGAAAAGTAAAGTAGGCTTCTGGTTAAAGATATTGTTGTTCAGTCACTAAGTCGTGTCAAACTCTGCCGCCCCATGGACTGCAGATGGCAGTCCTTCACTATCCTTCACTATCTCCCAGATAGTGAGGATTCATGTCCACAGAGTCCGTGATTGTATCTAACCATCTCAGTCTCTGCTGCCTTCTTCTCCTATTGCTTTCAATCTGGTTACAGAGAGCTTCTGGTTAAGATAGCAATGGCCATCTAAGGTCCAAGATGGTGGGGTAGGGAGACCCTGAACCCACCTCCTTCCATGGACACACCAAGTCTACAGCTACATAAGGATCGTTTCCCTTTGAAAAAGATCTGAAAACTAGGTGAACTGCTTCTTTACAACAAAGGATAGAAGGACCACAGTGAGAGGGGTAGGAAAAGCAGAGACTCAGTCTCAGCGAATATTGCATTCCCAGCATGGCATGGCAATATGCATAGGGAGGGAATCATATCAGTCTGGTGCTTCTCCCAAAAAACAGAAGAGCTAGTGCCCCATCAGGGACCCCAGTCCCTGGGATCTGCACTAGAGAGACAAGCCCCCAAAATGTGTGGCTTAGAAAGCCAACAGGACTGATGTCCAGGGACCCAAAATGACACAAGAAACTGAGATTCCCTTCCCACGGGGCTCATAAACACTCTCACTTGTCCCAAGACCCAGTTAAAAAAAAAAAAAAAAAGCAGAAGTTTGAAAAGTGTCCAGAGACTACTATGTGAAGGAAATTGATTTGCTAATCTAAAAGCATATGCTGGAGGAGCAGAGGACAGGAGAAACTCTTCCTGGAGATGGAGTTATTGGTGGACAATATTACTGCACTTCCCAGCTGCCCTGCTAGCACCAAAATGCAGGTGGAAAAGCTCTTTAGAGCTTTGTCCCGTTACCATCAGTAATGGCTTTAAGAAAACTTAGAAATAAGTTCATTGAATTTTAGTACTTGAAAGTATGGCTTTGTATCACCAAATCTGTACCCAATACTCATAAATTTGTAATCACCACTACCTCATAGCATCTGGCAGTTAATTGAAATATTTATTTATGCAGATGAGATTATTTTTCAAATGTCTCCCCACTCCATTGATGTTGGACTTGGACACACGACTGCTTCGGTCAGTGGAATGTGGGCTGCATGACAAGGCAACAGTTCCCAGCATAGGTTTTATAAGGCATCTCTAGTTTCCACACCCCCTACCCCCTGCCCCGACAGGAGCATCTGACTTCTGCCATGGGAAGAACATGTCTCCAATAGTAGACAAACACAAGGAACCATCTGTATCAGATGCAAGACAGACTGTGGTACTACCTTCTTCCAGGTGAATATCTTTCTTCAGCAATAATTCCTGGAACCAAGATAATTTATTTCATTCTTCTAACTATTACTAATATACTATTACTGGTACACAGCTAGGGCCAATGAGAAAAAACTGCCTATGCAGAACAGGGTATGTTCTCTGTTGAGTAGCAGAACTTTACATTACTTTTGTTTGAATTCCTCTCTCTGTCTCAACTAATTAATTATTTCTGTTGCCTAGAGTAGAAAGCCCAGTCCATACCACTGGCCTATTCTGGTTGGAGGCAGTGGTTGGCAAAGGTTGAACCCCCAATTTAAGAAGTTCCATCATAGGATGGGGCTTCCCTGGTGGCTCAGACAGTAAAGAACCTGCCTGAAATTCAGGAGACCCAGGTTTGATCCCTGGAGAAGGGAATGGCTACCCACTCCAGTACTCTTGTCTGGAGTTTTCCATGGACAGAGGAGCCTGGTGGGCTGCAGTCCAAGGGGTTGCAAAGAGTCAGACACAACTGAGCAACTAACACTTTCACTTTCTACCAAAGGATGTTGAGCCAAAGTCTCTGCTAACAACCTGAAGTCTATAAAGTATTTTATTTTAGAATGTAGCAGAAGTGGGTCTAGAAGAAATTTAGAAAGAATAACAATGAAAACACAAAAGGGAAATCCAACAGTACATCTTTCCTTTCTTTCTATTTAAAATAATAACAACTATCTTTACTGTGCTTTTGCTGAGGCAAGAATAAGCTCTGTGTTCAGCAGACTTTGCAAATTAGCTTTTGCACATTGCCTTTCTCAGTCTTTAGGGGAAAGAGCTTCTCCCCCATGACACAAAATTCTGAACTCATACCTAGGCCATAAATAATTATGGAAAAATGTAAACCGATGAGTTATACTTAGAATATAGTAGGTATTCAATAAATATCTATTAATATGAATGATAGTATTTCTAGATTCATTACTAACATACTTTTATTTAATCTTTGCAGTAGATATGACTGGTGAACTAATAAGGCTCAGAGAAATTAAGCAGCTTCTTGAAAATCACACACTATTTGTTGCAGCATCAACTCAAAGCCAGATCTGATACCAAAGCTAGCACTACACAATGATACTTCTTTGTTGAATGAACTGAATAAACTCCCAGACTCTCCAACACCTCCAGCTCCCCTGTGAAGTTGGAGAGAATCACTTAGTTTGTTTTAGCCATTTAGAAGCAATTAAGTACATTTTCTCTCTGCACTTTCTCCCCTTAAAAGTCTTAAACATTCCTGTGGACACTACAACAATATTGCTCTCATGATTAACTGTTTGCTAGAACAATAGCCTGGTCCCTTTTTGTGTGTTTCAGGCCATTCCTCGATGGTCTTCATATTACTTTTTATGGTTTACCATTTGAAATATCTTGGAAGACTGAAAATAAAACTGCTATTCCCACAGACTAGTTTCTGTTTCCACTTGGTAAACTCTAACACTCCTTTCTCTTCATATTTTGAATTCAAGTGAAGTTAACATGACTTTGCTTTGGGCCTCTATTTTCATTCTATGCATCAAGATCAATGAGCTTCTGAAAACCTGCCCGCCTCCGGGAAGAGTGATACAAAGACTCCTAAAGCCAACTATGCTTGAATCTGTTTCAAATGCCACATGCAAAATTATTTCCCCCCAACAGGTCCTGGTGACACTTGAGACCTCTGTCACTGCAAACATCAGGTCTGGGGCATAATGCCTTTGACTAGGATTTCTCCTCTCCTGCAGTTCCTACCTGTCTTTCTCTCCACTCAACTTTCTGACGTATTAGTTGCTCAGTTGCATCCAACTCTTGCAAATCCATGGACTGTAGACAACCAATCTCCTCTATCCATGGAATTCTCCAGGCAAGAATACTGGAGTGGGTATCCATTCCCTTCTCCAAGGGCTGTTCCCAACCCAGGGATCAAATCTGAGTCTCCTGTATTACAGGCAGATTCTTTACTGTCTGAATCATCAACTTCCAGAAGGCTTTCCCCAAACCACCTTGCAAACCAAATGATAGAACTTCTTGTAGAAACCCAACACCAGCTCACCCTCTAGGACATCCCCAGGACTCCTCCTCCCCTTCTATCCAGGGTGCCTCCAAGAATCATTAATTTTTGCAAGATACAACTCTGTGTCAGTGCTAGAAGTTAAGTAGGCTCTAAAATAATGATTGAACTCAATATTTGTGATTAAGAAGTCAATGTCTATCAGATACTGTATGCAAAAGAAGAAAAAAAGTGTCATTTAAGAAGAGCAAAGAGGCATCCTTGAAGGCAGATCTTGCATCTTCAGTTCAGTTCAGTTCAGTTTAGTCGCTCAGTCGTGTCCGACTCTTTGCGACCCCATGAATCGCAGCACGCCAGGCCTCCCTGTCCCTCACCAACTCCCAGAGTTCACTCAAACTCACATCCATCAAGTTGGTGATGCCATCCAGCCATCTCATCCTCTGTCGTCCCCTTCTCCTCCTGCCCCCAATCCCTCCCTGCATCAAAGTCTTTTCCAATGAGTCAATTCTTCTCATGAGGTGGCCAAAGTACTGGAGTTTCAGCCTTAGCATCATTCCTTCCAAAGAACAGCCAGGACCAATCTCCTTTAGAATGGACTGGTTGGATCTCCTTGCAGTCCATGGGACTCTCAAGAGTCTTCTCCAACACCACAGTTTAAAAGCATCAATTCTTCCACGCTCAGCTTTCTTCACAGTCCAACTGTCACATCCATACATGACTACTGGAAAAACCATAGCCTTGACTAGACGGACCTTTGTTGGCAAAGTAATGTCTCTGCTTTTGAATATGCTACCTAGGTTGGTCATAACTTTCCTTCCAAGGGGTAAGCATCTTTTAATTTCATGGCTGCAGTCACCATCTGCAGTGATTTTGGAGCCCAAAAAAATAAAGTCTGCCACTGTTTCCACTCTTTCCCATCTATTTCCCATGAAGTGATGGGACCAGATGCCATGATCTTTGTTTTCTGAATGTTGAGCTTTAAGCCAACTTGTTCACTCTCCTCTTTCACTTTCATCAAGAGGCTTTTTAGTTCCTCTTCACTTTCTGCCATAAGGGTGGTGTCATCTGCATATCTGAAGTTATTGATATTTCTCCCGGCAATCTTGATTCCAGCTTGTGCTTCTTCCAGCCCAGCGTTTCTCATGATGTACTCTGCATAGAAGTTAAATAAGCAGGGTGACAATATACAGCCTTGACGTACTCCTTTTCCTATTTGGAACCAGTCTGTTGTTCCATGTCCAGTTCTAACTGTTGCTTCCTGACCTGCATATAGGTTTCTCAAGAGGCAGGTCAGGTGGTCTGTATGCCCATCTCTTTCAGAATTTTCTAGTTTATTGTGATCCACACATTCAAAGGCTTTGGCATAGTCAATAAAGCATCTTCAAATAGAACAAAATTACAAGCAGGCAATATTGATCCCAGAAGCTAATCCTGTAATCCTGCTCACAAGTTCTAGTCACCACGTGTGCACCTTTCACCTTGAGTATTGAATATTCCCTGTTACTCTTTTGACGTGTGCCTCTCGAACTTCGGTGTCTCTTATAAATACCCTTCTGATCATTGACCCCAACTTTGCTTCTGTTCCAAATACAGTTTGGGCATTAGACTTCGATCTGCCCTATAGTCTTTGTCTGTCTCCATGCTTTGTCTGAGTGCTTACCAACAAGGAGAATACCTGAGAAGAGAGAGTTGAAGGTTTTGTTCAGACTTCTGCTCAAGGCAATGGTTTGTTTAGTTAAGGCATAATGTCTCTTCCAAATGTGATGCCTACAACTAAATTCTAAGAATCATCTCCTACTCTGAAACCTTCAGGTTTGGGGGTGGAATGGAGTCTGAGATGTACATGACATTCTGATTCTAAACCATATCCATCTATTTCTTTTTAAAATTTTTTATTGAAGTATAGTTGATTTACAATGTTGTGCCAATCTCTGATGTACAGCAAAGTGACTCAGTTATACACATACAGACATTCTTTTATTTCTTAATTTTGATCAAGTCATATATGTTTTTGTGCATATCTTTATTATAGGTGCATTCATTGGAATACAAACATTTACTTCTGTCACTTAAAAAAACACAATGTGTCACACTGCATTTCTATGAATGAGTTTCTTTTACAAAGGTATTAAATCACAAAAAATATTCTCCTGAGTTTTACTGAGCAAAAGTATGACACATAACCACTAAACCTCATACTAAGAAAAAGTTAGCTTAAATAAGAAATTGAAAAATCTACCTGCAAATAATACTGTAAAAGTTTACAGTCCATCCTAACCATCAAGGATACTTTCCATAACTTTAGGGTTTGATAGTAAAATATATACACACACATACGTATGTTTCTAATAACAAAGCACTAAAGTAAAATAAACCTGCTTGTCCAAATACGGTTGCGTTTCAGTCAAAGTTTTGCTTAATATTTTGAGAAGAGCTTTCAGAAGGTAAATATTCTCAGCCTTGGATCTAATAGCAGATGTTCATGGTGCCATCTACCGGCCATTTGACTGAGAGACCTGGATTTGGCAAGTAGCAGTTTCCATAGCATAAAACAACCTTCTTATATGCACAGCACCAACATGGTAGCCCGATTTTACTTAAAATGCCCAGCTGTGCGGATTTCCTTTTTCACAAAAAAGACACCGAAATTGTTGAGTGTCACCAGAATGGTTAGGTAGCTCATTTTTGAATAGCAGTGTTTCTAACAAAACAAAGTTTAAGCTGACTTCTGCACTAGAACCATAGATGACCGTCTATGCCTTGCGCAGCCTGAGCACCGTCATAAGGAAGGGGAGTTGACCTAGCCAAGTGTGTCTTCATGGAAACACCCTCTCAGGAACACAGAATGTTCCCAGTAGAGTGAAGCTGATGAGAAAAGTGGAAGTAGTGGGTGTAAGTGCTAAAATGATCATCTCTCTGTAAAGAGAGAGCAGCGGACAGACCTTGGTCCTCCCTTCAGAGGTCATGAGATTACCGCAGGCAGCAGGGGATGACTCATCTTTGCCAGTGACTTTCTGAGCAAATTTACTCTTGAGGGCCAGTCCTGGAGGGCAGGTCCAACGTTTTCTTCCTTTGTCATCTCCCCCACTGCGTGCCTGCTCTTCTCGTGGCCTCTCTCTACTTTATACTCTTCAGAAGCTAAGTTTGTCCTCCTCTTTCATGTTTTCTGTGTCTCAGCTGCAGAAGGCCTTGGTGGATGATCCACACATCACTAATGAGCCCAATTATCATCCTGCCTGGCCCCCAGTGGAGCTGCTCTGAGTTTGAAGCTCCCAGAGGCCTGGATGCTATCGAATGTGAGCCCATGGCAGCCACAGCAGGCAGGCTTCAGAGCCTTCCCAGCTGTTCAGTAAGCCTGGGACTGAGCAGCCGTGGTCCTTTCACACAAATCAGGAAGTATCCTGTAGGTCTCTGCACGGAGACCACCTAATCAGACTCCTGAAGTCTTTTTTTTTGTTAAAGAATCTATGAAGAAAGTGCTTTCCAGAAATTAAATTAAATTCCAAACCTGATGTATATTTTGAGGCTAGAATTCAAGATTCTGAGAGGAGGATAGGGTCCCTCTTGAGCCAAATGTCAACTTGCCCCCTTTTAAACGCTATGCTTCCCAGGTGGCGCTAGTGGTAAAGAACCTGCCTGCCAATGCAGGAGACAGAAGAGCCGCGGGTTTGATCCCTGGGTTGGGAAGATGCCCTGGAGGAGGGCATGGCAACCCACCCTCATAGTCTTTCCTGGAGAATCCCATGGACAGAGGAGCCTGGTGGTCTACGATCCACAGAGTTGAAAAGAGTTGTACGTGACTAAAGCAACTTAGCACAAATGCTATGGCTATCTGAGGTCTCTAAAAGAGACGATGTGGAAAGTTTGGTAGAAATTAGGAATCAAAGACAATTTCTTCATCCTTTCACATCAAACACAGGTCTACCTGCATGTCCTAAAAATACTGAAAAGAGTTAACACAATAATATTGGATGCATATTGATGATTTTAGCAATTACCCCCTCCTGAGAAACAAAAATGGAAACTTGAATGGATCTAAGTGTTTATAAGAGCACAAAGTATTAAATCCCAGACTACGACAAGAGTTTAAAACAACAGGTTCTACAAGCATGAGTGACTTTTAAAATCAAGTTTGTACCCAAACATTGTTTTATTTTCAAAGGCTAGTCTCACTTCATCTGGCACACTAAAGGAGCTTGGAAATAAAATGGTTGTTTTTGAAAGAAAATCTAAAGACATTCTTCTAAAATCCAACTGATACTCAGAAGATAAATGTAATGTTCAGGAGATAAATGGAAGATTTATTACTGGAAAGAAAACAGTCATTTTTCTACCTACGATATCTGGGTTATACATACAAGAAATCTTTTAGAAAGGGATAAGTCTTCAATAATTTAACTAGAAATGGTGGGATACTTCCCTGGCAGTCCAGTGGTTAGGACTCTGCACTTTCATTGCAGTGGGCAAGGGCTCAGTTCTTGGTTGGGGAACTAAGATCCTGCATGCTGCATGGCATGGCCAAAAAAAAAAATTTTTTTTTAATGGAAGTATACAAAATAGATTTGTGATGCACAGAGAAAGAAAACAAGATAAAATAGTGACATCATTGACACTGTCCATTTGTTAGGGAAGCACACCGAAACTGCCCTCCCTGGCCAGGCACCATAGTAACTATTGGCATGAGGTGTTTTACCACAGGAGGTCCTAGTAAGGGAAATGGAACGAATAAGCCACCACCAACCAGAAGAGTTCAGGAAAGATCAAAAGGAGACACCACTGTGTCTGACCACATCCCAGAATCCCTCTCACTGGGATCCATCTTGGCTGAGCACTGTGCGCACCACCAAGAAGGACACTTGAGTCAGAATGACTGGCCAAAGGCTATCTGGAAATTAATCCCATCACCAGAAAACCCAAGACTGCGAGCCATGCTGCAGAGCAGTTCTGGGCTCCCGTACCCTACTGCTCTCTACCTGGGCACCCTTTCCCAATAAAAGCTCTTGCTTTGTCAGCTCATTGTCTCCTCAGACAATTCATTTCCAAGTGCTAGACAAGAGCCCACTTTCAGGCCCTGGAAGGGGTCCCCTTCCTGCAACACATTCAGAGCCCAAATCCAGCTGATATAATTTGCAAGTTTTCAATTTGATTTATTTGCAGAGAGATGATCTCTGGGTTTTTTGAGGATCAGTCTCTTGTTTCAAGTTTTCTAAATAAAACTACCAACTTGAAAGTGCTATTTTTACTATAGAAAGGAACCTGGATTATTCTAGAAGAGCACCCAAAACATGGTACACCCAAGAAAAACAGTCTCTGTTGAATTAGAATCTCAATCATACTTGCAAAGACAATGGTGAGATTATCTAGCACCACAGAGAAACTGAGGTCATGTATTTTCAGCACATAAACTCCTAACTATCCCAAGGATTGTGCCTCTCTTTTTTGAAAGAAATGTACCATGCATTTTGAATTTCCTTTGATCAATCCTGTTATTTTCCAAGGATCTACCCATATTTCAACAGATACAAACATGGTGTGTTGAATTCAAAGGAAGAAAGAAAAAGAAGGGTGAGGAAGAGAGGGAGAGAAGAGAACATTCAGAGAAAAGAGAGAGGGAGAAGGAGAAAGAGAGAGAGATCAGAGGGGCCAGAGGAGGAGGCAGAGGATAAGACAGTCATGGGGCAGAGATACGAAATCCAAAGAGGGAGGAGGGAAAGGTGGGGGAAGCAGGAAGGACGGAGTACAGCACAAGAAAGGTGAGAAAGGTAAAAGAAAAAAAAAGCAAGGGAGAAAGGGTAGAAAAAGAGACAGGGAGAAAAAATTACCCTGGAATAGAGGGGAATGAGGGATTCCCTGGTGGCTCAGAGACCAACTGCCAATGCAGGAGACACAGGAGAAGGAGACGAGAGTTTGATCCCTGGGTTGGAAAGATTCCCTGGAGAAGAGAATGGCAACCCACTCCAATATTCTTGCCTGGAGAATTCCATGAACAGAGGAGCCTGGTGGGCTACAGTCTGAGGACTTGGACACGACTGAAAACACGAGCACATACACACACACATACACACACACTCTCTCTCTCTCTTTGAATGAGAGAGTCAAAGAAAGGTAGTAACGGATGGATCCCTGGAGAGGCTGAGACACAAAGGTAATGACCTGGTTACCCAGCTGTTTAGAATCTCAGCAGGTCCGAAATGGAAGGAATATTATAGAACATCTCGTCCAACCCTTCAGAGTACATTCTGAAATAGAGCGCAGGGGAAGTTAAATTACTAAACGTAAGTCACATACCTAGATATCATTGTTGAAAATAAGTCACAGAAACAAAACAAACAGGCACCGCAGCTTTTGGATCATCATATATAAGCGCTTGAGCAGCCTCCTTGAGCTTCAGACGGCTGTTGGATTAGTCTGAGATATGGAACCGAGCACCCGCATCGGAGGGTGGTCCGCGTGCCGAGAGGATGCAGAGGCAATCGTGATCCAGCCTCCTCTGAGGTCATCACTCGGCTCGAAGTGAATTCCCAGCGCAACCGACAGCTCCATAATCAAATAGAAGTATCAGAAACCAAGAGCAATAATAACAAAACTCTAATCCCTCTGGTATTTAGATGAGGATAGGAGCTTGAACTCTAAGGTCAGACTGCCTCCGTGTGAATCCTCACTGAGCCGCTGTCCTGTGACCTTAGCGAACATTTTCTTTACCTCAGTTCCCTAGCCGGAAAATTGAGGTAATCACAGTATTGCCAGCTCAGTGTTGCTGTGAGGATTAATTAAAACAATCCGTGGACCCTGTTGACGACAATACCTGGCGCACCAAACACAAATGGTTTGGGATTCTTGTTGGACTGTTTCAGCTTCAGCGCCACCCAGCTGTATTTAAAGTATGGAACTGACTACTTCATTTTTGTAAAATACCTGATTATGAAAACGCCTTTGGCATTTATTTTGAATGAATGAGGAGGACGAGTACTAAGCTGGCATCAAGCCACTTTAAACCTCTTTCTTAGAAGACCTCTGAGGTGAGATTTTCCAAGCACTAGTTACCTAGTTTTGAGACTTCAATGTCCAATGTTATTAGTTATGAAGGATAAACCTAATTCGGCATTTGACTTGATTGGCTGCAGACCTGCTGAAGGTGATTTGCTTTGAAAGGAAAATGGAAACAAAGGCAAGACTTCTTAATTTACAAACATTAATGTTGATCTGTTGCTTTTACTATTAAAATAGCCTTCTATCCATTTCAGCTGAGGTGCTGATCCCTTGGTGACCACCTCCACATCTTTAATGTCACTTCTGAGTGCTCTTTTATTACAGGAAGTGGGGCAAATCAGTGGGGAGGCTGATTAGAATCCCCTTTAGAGGCAAATGGATAAAAATGAGATTAGGGAATGTGAGCGCATCTCTAAATCACTGCACTTGCCCAAACCAATTACATTTAAATGTGCCTTCTCCTCCAGTCCAAAGAGTGAGCAGTGATTCAGGAAAGAAGAGACCCAAACTCTGAGGTAAGCTATTGTCAGTCACTTCACACACACACACACACACACACACACACACACAGTATGCGTGACTTTCCTCAGATGAAGTGGTATTTTCCCTTTGCAACTTCTTCAGATGTTCTAGCTTTCCAATAACAATACTTCCTATTTATGGTGCACAGTTTCGGGTACTGGGCTGAGGTTTAAATGTGTAATTTCATTTAAGCATCATAACAAACCTGTGATACGGATAGTGTTGCCCCTTTAAAGATGAGGAAACGAAAGCTCCGAGGATAAAAATATTAATAGTTACTTTTTAAAACACTAACATGTGCTAGATGGTTTTACACACACTGCTTCATCTAATCTTTAATGATTTTGTGAGATAGATTTTTGTCCCTGTTTTAAAGGTGAGGAGAATGTAGCTTATGATTATTTATAATAGTTACGATTTATTACATACTAATTATGTACTGTATGTACTGTGATAATCACTGTATCACATTTTATATATATATATTATCTTTTTAAAATGTATTTATTTATTATTTTGGCTGCACTGGGTCTTCACTGCTGCTTGTGAGATTTCTCTAGTTGTCGTGAGTGGGGGCTACTCTTCTTGTTGCGGTGTCTTCTCTGGCTGTGGAGAATAGACTCTAGAGCTTGAGGCCCCAGTAGCTGTGGCGCACAGGCTTAGTTGCCCCAAGGCATGTGGGATCTTTCCGGACCCGAAATGGAACCTGTGTCCCCTGCATTGGCAGGCAGATTCTTAACCACTGGACCACCACCAGGGAAGTTCCCACAGTATCTTTTTAATTCTTACAACCTAGTAATGTAAATCTTATCATCAGTTCAGTTCAGTTGCTCAGTCATGTCCAACTCTTTGCAACCCCATGGACTGCAGCATGCTAGACTAAATGACGGTACAGCAAGAAGATGATTTGCTCAATATCGTTCAACTAAGACAAGTTGAAGCCAGGATTTTAACCAAGATTTAGGTAATTCCAAAGCCTAAATTCCATACTTAACCTGTACCATGCACTATCCCTATTTCATTGCTTTTCTAACTTTGCGCTTATTTTTCCCCTTATTTCCATTTAATGTAATGTAAATGGCATTATAAAAGAAACTTCAGATCTGGAAAACATGAATTCAAAACCAGTTTGAAGGGGCTCCCACTGTCTAAATCTGGGACAATTTGAGCATCAAAATAAAAAATGACTGTAATGGATTATGATCCTTTTGATAAGAATTCATGAGTCCACGCTGATATGAATAAATGAAGAGGAAGTTCTTCCTCAAAGTAGAAAAACTGTCAATAAATACAGAAAGAATGATGTAATTAGAAAACCACCATAGTGACAATCACCACAGTAATAATTAACTCTCGTGAGAAACATCGGTGGATGTCAAAACTAGTGGGTGGAAGTGGAGTGAGGAATATAGTCTCAAAGTATCTCCCCACAAAGCATTTATTAATACAAGAGGGAAAATACTTTTACAATAGAGACACAAGGCAGACACCATAGTCTTAATCAAGAGGTCAAAGCTAATACCGCCAGTCACAGGACAGACACCACATGCCTCTCAATAAAATACAATAAAGAGAATACAGCATCCATGATATCATAGCCAAAAATGCATCCTGGGGCCTAATCATGAGAAAACATCAGAAAAACACAAATAGAGGGACAGTTTACAAAATGACAAGTGTATAATTTTTTAAAATGTCAAGATCATGGAAAGATTGATGACGTGTTCCAGAACAAAGAGACTGAAAACACAACTGAGTATAACATGTGGCCCTGGATTAGAGTCTTTGTTATTCAAGGCATCACTGGGAAAACTGGCAACATTTAAATGGGGTTTTAGGTGAAGAATATACATTTCTTTTTACCTTTCTTGCAAATTTTCTCTAAGTTTGAAATCTGTCAAATAAAAGGTATTCTTTAAAAAATTCAGCCACTCTCCATGTGACCTTGGGCAAGTCAATGAACTTCCCTGAGTTTGTTTTTTGTTCTGTAAAAGTGGGAAATAATTCAATAGTTTCATTGAGGCCACAAGTGAGATGGTATATGAAAAATATTGGGCATTTATCAAGGGAATCTATAAACACTTGTTCCCTTTTTTGGCCTGTTTACCTGATACTTTGAACTTGACCTTTTAGGGGTGAGGGTTGAGAAGAAGAGCATGACTTATGCTTTGTTTTACAAGGTGAACAAGTCACAGCATTAGAAACATTCCAGAAGTTCCAAGTCTGATGCTCTACCTTGGGTGACCTTGTCTGCTTGGAAACTATCATTCCATTGGGCAGTGCTTCCAAAATTGGGGTCCTTATTTTATTCTTTTTTTATCCTTTTATTCCTTTTTATTCTGGGAGACCCAGAGAGTTTTTTGGAGTAAATTTTGTGTTTTCATTTAAATTAATGTAAACTAATTAATTAAAATTAATGTAATCTTATCAGCATGAGCTGATCATAGTTAATTAAGTGACTTTCAGTGCCCACGTTTGCAATTGTCTTTCAAATTCCAAGCCCACATTTACAACAGTGCTTACAACTGTTTAGAAACCAAAGAGTCCCACTTTTGTTATCACAGGCTAGTGAGAAAAAGAAGTGGATTCTATTGGTAATTTATGAATTCACACCAAGTGAAGGCTGCTGCTAACAAATACAAAGCACCGTGTGACTACCAAAGAGATGTTCCTTCCTTAAGACATCTTATTTCCATCTATCCAACAAACTGTTCTCCTATAAACAATAAACATAACAAATTAGTAGATATGCTGCTAGAAAGTGATGTGTTATCGAAAAAGAAAAAATAGAGCAAACTGAAGAGCATCAGAAATACTGGCTCAGGATCAGGGAGCAGTATCAGGTTCAGTATTACATTTATTGGCCTGGTACTTCCCCGGTGGTCCAGTGGCTAAGACTCCACACTTCCAGTGCAGGAGGCCTAGGTTCAATCCCTGGTCAAGGAACTAGATCCCACATGCCACAACTAAGACCAAACAAAACCAAATAACCCTGGGGTCATCAAAAGAGACCCTAAGAGAGGTAAGAAGTGGCAAGATTCTGGGTTTCTTTAGAAGGTAGAACCAACTGAATTTGCTTAGAGATTGGAAAGGGATGTGAGAGAAAGATAAGACTTATTGATGACTCCGAGGTTATCAACCTGAAAGATAGATTTTCCAATCACTGAAAAAGACAAGGCTGAGAGTAGAGCAGTTTTAGAAAGGCATACTGAGTTTCAGATGTCCGTTAGTTATCCAAAGGGATATATGAATATGGAGCTCAGAACTGGCCAGCAATGAAAGTGGGCTGCCTTGGTATAGAGAGCCCTAAGTCTACAAAGTGATGAAAAGGGAATATAAGCAAATAGAGAAGAATACAAAAGAATGAGCCCTGGGAATCTACTGTTGAATGCTTGGGGAGAGAAGGATCTACAAAAGAAACTTAGAAGGAATATTCAGGGCCGTGCCATGCTCAGTCGCTCAGTTGTTCAACTCTTTTGCAACGCCAGGGACTGTAGCCCACCAGGCTCCTCTGTCCAAGGAATTTTCAGTCAAGAATACTGGAGTTGGCTGTCATTTCCTACTCCAGGAGATCTTCCTGACCCAGGGATTGAACCCGCGTCTCTTGCGTCTTCTTCACTGGCAGGCAGATTCTTTACCATTGTGCTACCTAGGAAGGCCAATATGCAGTGAGGCAAGCAAATAATCATAAGATGTCTTAGAAGGCAGATGAAGACAAAGATTATTGATCCGGTTCTTCACTCACCTGTAAGAGGACTATACCCCCATACCATTTGCCATGTAGCTTTATAATGCCTGCCCACTGCAGGTGAGGGTACTTCCCACCTCCACTGGGCCTGGGTACATGACTCATTTCCAGTGGGTGTGAATGAAGCAGAGGCTTGAAGTGCACTTGCATGATTTGCTCTATGTCTTGCATTCCTGGCATTTCCCATGAGATGAACATGTTCTAGGTGGCTGCTGGTTGAACGAAAATGAAAGACTGGTGGAACACACTTGAACCCAACCTGTACCCCAGATCTGCTCTATCTAACTTGCAGGCCTGTGAGCACAGGAAATAAATGTACTCTTGCAAGCCACTGACTTTGTGATACATCACTGAAGTGATCACTGACTATCATAACCACAGAGAAGTCCCCAGGAACACTTATACAAGCCAAAGAGATTAGTATGATTTAGATAAATGATGTGACGTTTCTTGCACCTGCATGATATGGTGTAAATTCACTCCTGCCAGTGTGTGTGATTGCGTGTGTGTGTGTGTGTTCTAATATTTCTCAGTTGATGTTCATGGCCAGGCCCAGGAACTGCTACACTAGGTAACCTCCAAGGTGTTTTCCAAATTATCAAACTTCATGATTCAACACGATCCAGCTTGTGCCATTTATTCACTGTGTTACATGTAGCCCCTCCATTCTGACAGCTTCTGCTTTAAGTCAGGCAGAGGTCACCATGTGCCCCTATGCTTTGGTGCCATTACTTCTGAGATCCTTGGCAATCAGCAAATTCAAGAGGCCCCCAACTTTTTAGAGGCTTATGCACAGCCTTTAGGTGATGGGGAAGGAGGTGCATACAAAGATGGAAGCGGGTGTGGCATGAGTTACCGCAGGATTCAGGGAGGAGCAGAGAAGATGGTTCAGAGAAGGCAATGGCACCCCACTCCAGTACTCTTGCCTGGAAAATCCCATGGACGGAGGAGCCTGGTAGGCTCCAGTCCACGGGGTCGCTAAGACTCGGGCACAACTGAGCGACTTCACTCACTTTTCACTTTCAGGCATTGGAGAGGGAAATGGCAACCCACTCCAGTATTCTTGCCTGGAGAATCCCAGGGACAGAGGAGCCTAGTGGGCTGCCGTCTATGGGGTCGCACAGAGTCGGACATGACTGAAGCGACTTAGCAGCAGCAGCAGCAGCAGCAGAGAAGATGGTTGGCACTGCACAATCCTGGGTTTCCAGGTCAAATGACTGCTTGTAATAAATTGGGAAGGGGGAAATAGGTCAAATTTTGATTAATAGTACCAACGTGGAAAATAAAAGTTCCATACTGGGAATATTGGATAGACATTAGGGACTCCCCTGGCTGTCCAGAGATTAGGACTCCGTGCTTCCAGTGCAGGAGACATGGGTTCAATTCATGGTCAGGGAACTAAGATCCTGCGTGCTGAGTGGCGTGGCCAAAAATAAGTGCCGTCCCAAAGGTCATACAGTGGTCTGTACTCTGCATTGTGGATAGATATGATCACTTAAGAGATACTTGGTTGATTTGTCACTTGAATAGAAGACCTAAGATAGAGGAAAAATGAAACTAGGTGGAATATTTGAAAGTCTCACCATCACAGATATTCCATTGATGTACTGGAAATTCCTAGACAGGGCCTGACCTTAAATGTAGATAGATATTGGGAAAATAACTGCTGTGATATCTGTCTCTCTCTTTTTAAACAAGCTCCCTGTAACTTTTGGAGAGCAGATGAAGTTAGTGGGAGATAAATTCCACCTTTTGGGAAACTCTTAAGCACTTTTAAAGTTGCAGTTCATCTTAATAAGGCATCAATATAGAAAGGCAACCAGTACTCACATGAGCCTGGAAAGAATTCTTCCTATCTAAAGAGACTGAAGTTAGATTGTATTAGAAAGGCATTTCCCTCTTTATCTTTAGAGATTTTTTAGAATTCCTTCTTTTATTATTATTTCCTTCTCTTTCTCTCCTGGAAGGCTCATCTCTTCCTACTTTTTTACTGATCCATCTCAGCCTACTCCAAAGCAAGACAGCTTAGGTTTAGATAGATCACAGACTGAATTTCATTGTTCAACGACTGTAAGACAGGCATAAGGATCCTAGAAGCACTCTAACTTTTCTTAAACATTTTAGTATCTTTCTTAGGTAACCTTTAATTGTAATTCAGGTGGTATCTGGGTGTGCATGTGTGTGTGTGTGCATGTGTGTAGGTACATGTGGAACTAAAAATATTACATGTATATATTCATTTTTATTTTTTGGCTGAACTGTAAGGCTTGTGGGATCTTAGTTCCCTGACCAGGGATTGAACTTGAGTCCCCCTGCAGTGGAAACTCAGAGTCTTAACCACTGGACCACCAGGGAAGTCCCAGTGACAACATATTTTTAAAACATAAAACAACTTTCTTCAAAAATATACCTGCTATTAAGTGACCCTAGGAGGCCATATGAGTATTTCAGCTTTGAGGTATTTGTTCATCAAAATATTTCTAAAGGCTGGTTACACTGACAGGAATATAGTCATTTGACAATATAATCTCTGTTGGGTTCATCAATCTCAGTTAAATAAACCAATTTAAGCTAAATAAAATTACGGTGCAAACATACAATGGAAAGTATTCCTGACTCAGCCGTTGTTAAAAAGAATTATTTAGCTCACCTCCAGGACACATTAATAAGTGAAAAAAGACAGATGCAACAGTGTGCGGTGTGCTACCATTTATATGAGAGGAAAAAAGAATATATATGTATATGTTTATAAAAGCACAAAATATTTCTGAAAGAACACATAGGAAACTTTGACTGTGGTGGGTAGAGAGAGTGTGGCCGGGGGAGGAGGAATGGAAGGATAGAAACCTAAGCGTGCCTGTCTTTGAATTTATCATGCATATGACATCCACTCCACAAAAAAGCAAAATAATCAGAAAGAAGTCTCCCGGGTCCCCTTTTGAGTTGTCACGTGGTAGAGTGCTCCATGGGTGGCTCTAGTGGTAAAGAATCCACCTGCCAATGCAGGAGATACAGGTTCAATCCCAGGGTAGGGAAGTTCCCTTGGAGAAGGAAATGGCAACTCCAGTCTTCTTGCCTGGAGAATCCCATGGACAGAGGAGCCTGGCGGGCTACAGCCCATGGGGGTACAAGGAGTTGGACATGACTGAGCAACTGAGCACCATGGGAGCACAAAGGGTTGTTGACACAAGGTCAAACTTTGGGGTGAACCAGGTTAAGATTTGAATCCACATGTTAACTGAGAGGCTTTCTGTGGGTCCCTTAACTTCCCTGAAGTTCTCTCCTCTGTGAAATGGCGGAAATGATAACTACTTTAGGGAAGGAATGGAAAAACACAGCAGGCACTCAGAAAACCCTAACTCCGATTCCCTCCTAGCATGTAGGAAGGGACTTGCTTTGGTTATATGATGTCCTTAATAATTTTTAAAGAGTTAATTGATTGCAGGCTGTCCCTTTTCATCTCTGCCACATTCAAAGGTTATAAAAAAGTCTTTAATGAGGAATGCCTCCCTATGCCACAGGGAACAGACCTTGGTGCCTCAAAATCAAGATCCCAATTGAGGCATTACCATGAGAGAAAAGGTGGGTTTGAAGGCAAAAGAGGGAAAGAAACTTTTACTACTTGTCTTGGTACATGAAATTTCACCATTAAACTTCTCTTTTATATCCCAGTGGCTAGTAAATCCCTAGCAGCCTTGGTATAGATGATACTTAAACCTCATCTGCTAACACTTTGTAGGGAATTAGTTTAAGCAATTAAAATCTTTCCCTTCCCCAAACACCACCACCCATAAAACAGAGGACCAGTGAAAGGGGTGGCCAAGAAGCCCCTAGCCCAGCACCAACTGCAAGTTAATTTTAAAAGTACCTTGCTTCAAGACCCTTTACTGCCATCTGCTGGAAAACTGTAGGTATGAACTATCCAGGTTCATTGGAGACAAAGGCCCTCTGGGAATTGGGAGCCACAAAGCCTGCACAAATGGAAGCTCAAATAGTACAGAATCTGCCTGCGAGGCAGGAAACCAGGATTCGATCCCTGGGTTGGAAAGTTCCTCTGGAGAAGGGAATGGCAATCCACTTCAGTATTCTTGCCTGGAGAATTCTATGGACAGAGAAGCCTGGCGGGCTACAGTCCAGTCCGTGGGGGTCACAAAGAGTCAGACACGACTGAGAGACTAACAACAGTCCACAAACCTGCACGACTGTGAGCAACACCTCAAAACAAGCTTCACAGTTTTGCCAAGGCACAACTCTTGCAGCATACACAATTGATGAGTGGCTGTCACCTTTAGGTATGGGTCTTGCATGAATTCTTTGCAAGGACTCTCCTTGTGCACTGATGGTACTGGATTAAACACTGCTCCCTTTTCCCAGAACCTTTAGACTGAGAATATCATTTTAAAGAGCCTTCATCAGTCCATGACCTTCCCAGGTGAAAAAGTTTTTAAGGAGTGTGAATTCATCTTTCCATCATTGTTTGAGGCAGCACCATAAACTGTGACAGTCAAGCGAAGGCCAATGGAATGCAAGCTCTGTGGATGGGAAACAGATCTGTCTAGGTGCCATCAAAGCATGGAACTGGCCATTAGTAACTCTGCTGAGGTCTCGGGTGCTGGGGAGCAGGAGGAGGAGAAGAGGGGGAAGAAGTCCTATGGGGCTCACATAGCCAGCCAGCTCCTCATCTCAAAGACAGAAATGAGGTTTGGCTTCATTTCAGCCCACTGATTGCTTTATTTCAAATTACCCTAACTACTTAGCATGGTAAATTAAGTTGAAACCCCCAAAAGTTTGCAGAGGATGTCATCTAATCTGATTAAAAGGAATATTCCCGTCACAAGCGAGGGAGGAAATGGAAATTACGCTGAGTGCACTGCTATTAAATAATTTGCATAGACTTGCATATGCTATACATCAGAAAAGCATATGCTCTTTAGATTTAATGAAATAATTTTTCTTCTCTAAAGACTGTTATAGTCTCTGTCCTTCCCTATCTGTCTTTTTCTTTTCTCATCTGTCTCTTCTTGAATGTTAAAATTATTTCATGGGAAGAGTACATGGTTATGCACAAATTACATGAAATATGCTAATAACCTTCCTGCTGGCAGGGCTGGGAGGTCTTGAAACTCCACTCTCAAACTTCCCATGTACCCTCCCCATTTCCCCAACTCCATCCTATCCCCTCATATAATTAAAGGCTCCCTTTACAGCCCTTAAAAGGTTGACTTAATTCATTTGGGGCTTCCATTGATGGGGGAGGGTGGTCAAAACCAAACCTTTGACTCTACTTTTCAAGTCATGTTTTCCTAACCCTTAAGGAACAGCACCTAAATCAAAATGAAAAGGAAAGGAAAAATCTCCAACATGCTCATGTCATCTCTATCTGTTGAGTCTATGACGCTGCCATTGTGGTTGTAAGTGTACAATAATCAGCCTTGAAAGATTCTGTACCTGCTCCGCTTTTCCAGGTTCAAAGCCCTTGAATGCTGGCTGCTGTTAAAGGGTCACCCCCATTTTTATCAGTGGAGACAAGGAAGCCCAGATAGGTGAACACGATGCCTTAGTGGTGGGGGGGGGGGGGGGGACGGGGGATGAAATCTATCTATTTTTGTATTCTCCGTGGATAGTCACTAGTTTGGGGTAATATTTTAGCAGATCTCATGTTCAGTTGTAATGTAGCCAACAGAGGAATTCTAGTGAATTCCCCAACAAAATTACATTAGGATCAAATGTGATCGTTATAAACACTATCCAGATGTTGAGGATGGACTGGATATAACTCTTTAAGCCCCAAATTACAGTATAATAAATGCAAGCATGGGGATCTGCCAATACATCTGAATTTCGTGTCGGAAACCAGGTCTGACCTTAATTTAACTCTATAAGGAACTAAGAGTTTCCCCACTTGGATAGTCAGGATGAATCCAAAGATCTCCAAGTGCTATATTGTCACAAGTTTTATCACTTACTTGAAGAACGACTGTATCAGATTCTGGAGTCAAGCCAATCTTAGTGCAAGCGTTTTATTAACACATTTAGAAAGGAAACAGAATTGCAAATATAGAAATAACCATTGAGGTTATGAAGCAAACCTGTGAAATGAAATACAATGTAATATTAAAAATACATTTGTCCTTGGTAAATCTCACAGAGTTAAGATACTATAATAAGCACTAAAATATTTTATTATATAAACCAGGGTTGCAAACTAGCAGGGCTCACAGAGAAAGATAAAATTTAGCAAGGAAAAACTTCATCCTTTGTCCCTGAATTTTTTTTCCTTATATTCAGGGCTGATATAAATGGATAACTTTGTATTGTAGCTCAAGATCAGCACTGAATGTATCCTAATTAGAATGTTGGTAGTTATAAGGGAAGGTGACTATTTTAAATATTCTAATGTTGATATTTTTTAAAAGCAGGCACTCTGGAAAGCTAGAATTCATAGACTAACCAAGCTGTTAAGCAGTAAACTATAGCATACTTACTAGCTGCATAATGTTGTGCTGATGTTGCTGAAAGAAATAGAAAGTATTGGGCTGGCCAAAAAGTTCATTCATGGTTTTCCCTTAAGCTGTAACAAAATACCCAAGTGAACTTTTTGGCAAACCCATTTAAAAAACAAAAATGATTTAGGGAGTGCCAAGTATGCATCAAGTTCTTAAAGAAATGTTTTTTGTCTGGATATATCAAACCATAGAATGGTCTCCTCCCTGCAGAAACTTAAAATATAGTGCCAAAGACATGAGATTTGCAGCCCCCTAAATTCAGAAGTCAAATCCCAAACAAAATACTAGATGAGACAAGTAGAGTACAGCACTGAGGGGCACTGGGTGGCTCCTACCACCAGCTTGCCAAACAACAACACAAAAGCTATTTGTAGCCGTCAAAACGTATTGATAAACACATGAAATCAGCTACCAAAAAAAACATGTGAAACCTGCATTATAATTGTTAAACATAAGAGTATTTTTTTAAATCACATATTTGTTTGCAAAAAGAAATTAAAGATCTGTGGTAAAGAATCTGCCTGCAATGTGGGAGACCTGGGTTCTATCCCTGGGTTGGGAAGATCCCCTGGAGAAGGGAACAGCAACCCACTCCAGTATTCTGGCCTGGAGAATCCCATGGACAGAGGAGCCTGGTAAGCTACAGTCCATGGGGTTGAAGAGAGTTGGACATGACTGAGTGACTTTAACTTTCACCATCATATTTATATGGTCCATGACCTCCCCCTCTGCTCCTTCTCAACCTTTGTCCTCAACAATTTTCTCACTCAGTATGACTCTGAGGCAGACAAAGTGTACAAAGGCATTTCAAGAATGGAAGGGTGTCTGAGAAAGAAGGACTTGGATGGGCCAGCACCATAGGCTTCAAAATATTCTCAACAGAACCATCTAAGTGTCCATAGATAGATGAATAGATAAACAATTTGTGGTATATCCATACAATAGAATATTATTCAGCCCTTAAAATCAAAGTCTGACACATGCCACAACCTGGAAAACATTATGCTAAGTGAAAGAAGCCAGTCACGGAAGAATGAACACTGTATAATTCCATGTGTATGGGGTATACTTAGAATAAGCAAATTCGTAGAGACAGAAAGTCAAATAATGGTTACTGGAGGCTGAGAGGATGGTGGAATGGGGAGTTTTTGTTTATGGGGACAGAGTTGCTGTTTCGGATGGTGGAAAAGCTTCTGGAAATGGATTGTGGTAATGGTAGCACCACATCTTGAATGTACTTAAGACCAACTGAACTGTACACTAAAAAATGGATTAATTGGTAAATTTTATATTATGTATATTCACCATTAAAGAAAAGATAGTCTCAGGGAAAAGACAATGGAAGCCAAGGTGCCTGGCAGAGGTGTCTGGAGTACACAAGGGAAAGATGAGTGAGTGCTGGTAGAACAGGATTGCAGAAAATAGACTTCCTCCCAGGGTCAGGTAACTGTAGAAAATGGGAGGGCGGAGGGAATTTACAAGTGTCTGACCCGCCTAAAGGCAATATTCAATTAAAAAGCAAAGCAAACACTGCACAAAGCATCTTCTGGGCAAGGATACCAGTTTTTCAGTCCTGTCATCAGCCATCAATGTGATGTTAGAACTAAAATAAATATTTACTGTGGGGTTTCTATTTCTAAGCATATGCTACCAGAAACTGGAGCTAGAACTTGGGGAGTAAAGGAGAGAGAAGAGGAGATATGTAACAACGAAACAACTACCACCATTTATAGTAAACTTACTGCGTCCTACATAGGCACTGGAAGTGTTTTACATGTATTTTCTTATTTAATCCTCTCAAGCACCTGTGAGGTAGGAATTATATTTATCCCCATGTTACAGATGCAGAAACAGAGGTATAAAGAGGTTAGGTCTCTGGCAGGTAGACAAGTGGAAGAGCCAGCTGGCCATCTGGTTCCAATTTAGGGTCTCTGCCCTCAAGGCATAAAAAAGGGTAGACCAGTAATCCTCAAACTGGAACTCTTTTTCAAACATACAGGGTTAAGAGAGACATAAAACTGTGAAAGTAAACGAGGATACGGTAAAAAACTCATCTTATATACATATTTGAGTGGAAAATGAAGGAAGAGCACACAATGGGGCCTGAGGATTTGTTAGAGATGGAGGAAAATACCAAGAGTGTGAATGGCACCAAGTCAAAGGAAAAGAAGGTTTCAAGAATTTCAGTAATATCAAAGGCTACAGAGAAAGATGGAACAAGATTAGGCTCCTACCACTAGTGAGAGTGCTGTCGCAATCCACACCAAACCTCAGGCTTTAGAAAACAAAGCTTTGCTCAAGATACACGGCCCTCACTGGGTGGCTGGAATTCCTCTCCACACTGATGTTCTTTCTCCAGGACCTGGCAATCACCATCTGAAGCACTGCCCTTTGCATGGGAGAGAGAATAGGAGGGTGGCTGACTAAGGCCTAGCTCATAAAAGATTTCACATATAAATGCACGTGTTACTTCTGCTCATATCTCACTGGCGGAAGCCAGCCATGTGGCCAAATCCAAATGCAGGGGATGGGGAAGTGAAATTTTACCATGAGCCTAAAAGAGATCAGAAATATTTGGTGGACAGCTCTGCTAACTACCCATGAGGAGTCTCAATTACAATACACCCCCAAATGTTTACATTGCTCCCCAGATTAAAAACTTACCTCCATTATCTCACAGATCAGATCAGTCGCTCAGTTGTGTCCGACTCTTTGCGACCCCATGAATCGCAGCACGCCAGGCCTCCCTGTCCATCACCAACTCCCGGAGTTCACTCAGACTCACGTCCATCGAGTCAGTGATGCCATCCAGCCATCTCATCCGCTGTCATCCCCTTCTCCTCTTGCCCCCAATCCCTCCCAGCATCAGAGTCTTTTCCAATGAGTCAACTCTTCGCATGAGGTGGCTTCGCATGAGGTGGCCAAAGTACTGGAGTTTCAGCTTTAGCATCATTCCTTCCAAAGAAATCCCAGGACTGATCTCCTTCAGAATGGACTGGTTGGATCTCCTTGCAGTCCAAGGGACTCTCAAGAGTCTTCTCCAACACCACAGTTCAAAAGCGTCAATTCTTCGGCGCTCAGCCTTCTTCACAGTCTAACTCTCACATCCATACATGACCACAGGAAAAACCATAGCCTTGACTAGACGGACCTTTGTTGGCAAAGCAATGTCTCTGCTTTTGAACATGCTATCCAGGTTGGTCATAACTTTCCTTCCAAGGAGTAAGCGTCTTTTAATTTCATGGCTGCAGTCACCATCTCACAGGAGACCCACAAATCAAGGTATGTTTTATTATTTCCATTTTAAAGCCAAGGAAACAAGCTTAAAGAAATTAAGTTACTTAATTTCCAATGTCACATACTACTAAGTGGCTCCTCTGTCCTTGGGATTCTCCAGGCAAGCATACTGGAGTGGGTTGCCATTTCCTCCTCGGGGGATCTTCCTGACCCAGGGATCGAAACTGAGTCTTCTGCATCTCCTGCACTGGCAGGCAAATTCTTTATCACTGTGCCACCTGGAAAGCCCTTATGACCGAGTAGCAAGGCTGGGAATTGAACTCTAGTTTCCTGACACTTAGTCCAGTCTAGGGCTGTTTCCTGGATGCCTCCAGGCACATGGATGGGGGCAGATGTCAGATTCTGGTGGTTGAGAAATTAGTTGGAAGTAAAGAAATGGAAGCATGTACACACTAAGATGCTTAGATTTGATCTTGCAGCCATGGGAAGTTTCCTAGCTGGAGAGTGACATATTGAAAGGAATGTTTTAAAAGCTTAATTTACAGCCCTTCCAGTATAACCCAGACAGGCAGTCACACGCTCCAGGAAGGATTATTAATTGTTTCAGACTTTCAGGAAAGTGAGTTGGCAATATAGATCAGGAATCTTTTTAAGAAAAGTTCATTCTCTTCTAAAACTCTTCTGTAAGAATATATCAGATAAGGATTAGTAAGTCCATTATTATTACAGAGAAGTATTTTAATCACACACACACAAAAATATTTCGGAAAAAATTTAAACACCCAAACATAGGCAAGTAAGAAAATGTAGTTAACCCACAAGATAGAATATGAGGCTACCTTTGAAAACATTTTGTGGTGTAGGGAAAATCCCCATGATGTAAAGTTAAAAAAACAGAATATAAAACTGTACAGTGTTGAGACAGTTATGAAGATATAGACACATATATTCTTTGGGTAGTTGGATTATGGATGACTATATTTCATGTAGACTTCACTGGGTTTTCTAATTTTCTACAATACTTGAGTTACTTTTACGAGAAAAAAATAAGAAATTGATAACTACACAGGGTGATTAGAAGAGGGTAGAAACAGCAAAAAATCTAGACTTTTATGGGGGCACAGGGCAAGAGGAGAAGTTTGTTATTGTGCTGTTTTAACTGAAAGATGTCACACTGCCTATGAGGCCAAGAGGCACCACTGGAAAGCCTAGTTATTAACCACAGCAGGAACAGAGCTGCAGGAAAGACAACTTAATTACATACCATGGCTTCATCTAGCTGCCCCTCTTCTTTTAACTTTTTACTTTATGTTGGAGTATAACTAATTAACAATGTTGTGACAGTTTTGGGTGGACAGCAAAGGGACTCAGCCATACATATACATGGATCTGTTTTCCCCAAAACTTTCCTCCACCCATGCTTTAGCAGTCCCTCTTTTTATACAGAGGAAAAGAATATTATTAATCTTGACCTTAGTCAGAATGCTACATTTGTGTGGCCAGTTGTCACTCCCCTACAGTTTAGAAAAAGATTGTTTTGAGAAGAGACCTGGGCTCTGAACTGAGTCATGAACTCCTAATACCTAGGGATCTCAAAGGTTTCCTCATTTGTTAGTAAGTGCAGGGTTAAAACAGACGATTTTTAAAACATTTTTCAGCTTTACGTCTTAAGACTATTTTAGTCCATATTAATTCATGTTAGTGAAATCAACCTATAAGAATATTTGTGTGAAACATTTTCAGATAGACCATCCACCAAATAAAACTGAAATGCTTTTTTGTATGTGCCAGTATTCTAGGTGCCATATTAAATTTAAGAGTACTTTCTCCATCATCTAACATTTCCAAAAATGGTTCATAAACTTAAAAGTTAGCTGTGAGACTTTTGAAAAGCTTTACAATGGAATTATCCTCTGTTTCCCTCCAAGATAAAGTGTGAAGTGAAATTCATTCAGTCATGTCTGACTCTTTGAGTCCCCCTGGACTATACAGTCCATGGACTTCTCCAGACCAGAATACTGGAGTGGGTAGCATTTCCCTTCTCCAGTGTATCTTCCCAACCCAGGAATCGAATCGGGAAAAGAGCCCAACTAGAGGTGAAAGATGTGGAAGACTTCTTAACACACAGACAAGAACAGACCATAAAGGATATTTTTGGTATTACCTACTTTGCTTTGATAGACAGTTAGCTTGTATTTTTCTTTTAGACACCAATACCATTAACTGAGAAATTTGGGGGAAATTTGAAAATATAAAACACAACTCAATTTCACTAAGGAGGGAGACATAAGGGCTTCCCTGGTGGCTCAGATAGTAAAGAATCCACCTGCAATGCTGGAGACCTGGGTTCGATACCTGGATTGGGAAGATCCCCTGGAGGGCATGGCAACCCACTCCAATATTCTTGCCTGGAGAATCCCATGGACAGAGGAGAATGGTGGGCTACAGTTCATGGGGTAACAAAGAGTTGGACATGACTGAGTGATTAACACAGCATAGCACAGGGAAACACAAAATAGACCCAACTCATCTTAATTTCCAGAAAAAGACATAAGCCTTCATTTAGTAAGTACAGAAAATATTTTAAAGCAAGATTCAGCAAAATTTTTCTTAAAAGGCCAGATAGTAAATAATTTGGGATTTTCAGGTTAGAGAAGGGTCTCATTCATAAATATTCAATTCTGCCTCTGTCTTATAAAAGCTTCCACAGAAAATAATGTACATGAATGAGTGGGTGTGGCTATGTTCCAGTAAAACTTAATTTGTAAAAACAGATGGCCAGCCAATTGGCTTGACCCTGCTGTAAAGCACATCTTCTCTTTATGCATCCAGTTAAGCTTAAAAGATGAGGGTAAAAAGGAAGAGGAAGAAAAATATAGTAAGCAGAAAAACTGAGATGAAAAGGGAAGAGCCAAGTGGAGAGGCAGAGACAGAATGCAAGATGAGTAGTGATTTGAGCCTAAGGAGGAAATTAAAATAATATCCATACAGAAAAAGAGGTCAGTGTAGAAAACAACAACAACAACAAAACATTTTTAAGAGGAAAAAGGAAGAGAGAAAGACAAAGTGAAAAAGATAAGAAAAACAGCACAGAAGTAGGAAATCTATTTCAACTATTGTCAGTGGACAAATTTTCCACAAAGAAAAAATGCCAGGAGTCATTTATAAACAAAAACACAACTAAACTTGATGGGATTTTTTTCCCATAAGAAGTAAAGAATGTTTCACTCAGAGCTTTAAGTTTTTATTAATAAAAAAAAAGTTTTTACATTATATGCAAGAAAACCAGACTGAAGGAATACAGAGAAAAGGGAGATGCAAAAGTGTATCAAATGGGGACAGGACAGGGTGGTGACAGTCAGGAAAAAAAAAAAAAAGTGTAAACTTTCCCTGTCCTCTCAGTCTCTGCTCTCTGTAATTCAAAGTGCCAAATTTGATCTGCAACCCTCTGATCTTGCTGGAGATTTCCTGGAAAAAAAATCTTGCTGGCACGTGCCCAGCACAGCCCCTTCACTCATCCTAAACCCAAGCGGTTCCAGCCTACCACCCACTTGCCTTTCCAGAAACAGCTCAATGTCAAATTCCTTCCTGGCACTAGGAACTCAGAGTGTACACTGGTCTTTAATGACAAGGGTGGAAAATCAACCCTGGGTTAATTTCCTCATCCACTGGTCACACCTTAGCATTTCCTTTCAGTTAAGAATCACACCAAAATGACCTCCAGACCTAGGGGTCCTCTGGCTCTTTAGTTCTAATGACTAGAGTATACGCTTCAAGTCTGACCTTTCAAACTTCAAAACCTGAGAGGTACGTGTGAGAAAAGAGAATAAAGAACTCATAACCACTGGGCAGAATTACACTTAAACCATCTTGATTAAGTGAGGGGCCTCCCACTCTCATACTCCCACTCTTCGCCCCCTTCTATTCCTTTCTCTAGCCTGGTGGGCTGCAGTCCATGGGGTCGCTAAGAGTCGGACACGACCGAGCGACTTCACCTTCACTTTTCACTTTCATGCATTGGAGAAGGAAATGGCAACCCACTCCACTGTTCTTGCCTGGAGAATCCCAGGGACGGGGAGCCTGGTGGGCTGCCGTCTATGGGGTCACACAGAGTCGGACACGACTGAAGCGACTTAGCAGCAGCAGCAGCAGCACTCTCTTTCTCTCTCCTCAAGAGAGACAATTCAACAGCCTCTTCTCAATCCAAACCTGGCTTTAAATAACACTCACATTCAGGAAGTTCTTCTTTACATTTAACCCAAATTCCTTCTGCTACAGTTAAAACCCATTTCATCAGTGGAGATTCAGAACAGCTGGTTCCCATTCTCTTTACGGTGATTCTTCTTAAAGATTCATAGGCTTATAAAGGACGACCATACCAATTTCACCCAAGGCATACAGCTTCCCTGAGTATTTTCCATGAATATTTCATTGTATTTATCAATAACCAATTGCCCAGACTGTGGAGAGGTTACTCACTGAGCAAATTTCTGCAGATGAATAAACACAACAGCCCCTATCCAATTACTCAAGGGACTCCTGCATTAGTAAGTATCTATGCTTTTGTGAAGACGATACTAGTTTGAAGACAGACGGAACAAAGAGTAAACCCAGAGTGAGTGCTTATGTCTGCACAGGGAAGCATGTCGGAATGACCAATCTTTGGCCAATTGCCTACCGCTCTGCTCAAGAATATCACCTCTTTGTGTGAGCAAGATGAAGTATTTAAGAATTTTGAAAAATAGTACCCAATGTTGGTCTCCCACTGTAATTTTATCTCCCTGCCTCTCATCACATAGTATAGTTTCTTCTCTAAAGGATTAAAAAACAAAAAAATTAAAAAATAAAAACAAACATAAAAATAAAACCCTGGAGCAATACAAAAGATCTTCAGCTGACTTTTAGGAGCAAACGACATATGTTCTTGAACATCTGTGTTCTTCCTAAGCTATTTTTTTTTCCCATTATTGTCAAGAGAAAAGAAGTTTAGTGGAATGTTTCTCCACAGAGGCACAAGTCTGTAATACTCCCTGTTGATTACATATAAAAGACACAAAATATTAGTTTATTAAAAGCAGCTTCAACCATTGCTGTACAAAGCAGTTCTCTGATGGAACAGATTTATGAAGTAACAGCTGAAAGGTATGCAGATCACAAGATACATGACAAATGTACTTTATTACACGGATCAGAAATACCATATGTACTAGCCGTTACTGTACAGTGATACACAACACCCAACTAAGACTATTTAAAGGTTTTGCTGATATTGAGAAATATAAAGACACAATGTGAGAGTGAGAAAGTGTTTCATAAGATAGCATAATGCCAATACAAGTCATCGCTTTAGGAAATTAAATATATACTCTGCATATTATAAACTTAATGTATTATAAAACAAGGCCATTCTTTAAATTAAAATGCGAAGGACTTCACCCTATTCATTGTTTAAAGCAGATGTTTATAACGTTTTTCCATACTTTAAAGCGGAACTTGGAATGAATACCAGACTTAACAACATTAACAAATTTAAGATTTCAGATTTTGTTATTTCCGCCAAAAAGATACTTAAGTCTGCAATCATGGGGCGCCAAAAAACTAAAAAAAGGCTAAATAAGTACAGCACATTTCAATGTGAACAACTTCCTGCAAGGCACTCCTTGGCTGGAAGACTTACCCAGCTTTCCACTGAAATTCCAAGTACAATATTTGGGTCCATTCTGCCACATTCCAACCACGTGGCTATCCAGCATTACCTCGATAGAACAGTCCTCCCAAGGTTACTTGTTTAATTTCCCAACAAACATCTTAGTTAGAAGGCTCTTCCTTAAGACTGAATAGAAACCAGTCTCTGAAGCATACCATCAGAGACATCCATTCTACACACCAGAGAGCCTTGACCACAGTTTAATAGTTGCATAGCTTTGGGCAAGTTTACTTACCTCTCCAAAGTTGGTTCCTGCTCTGCAAACAGGGATTATAAGAGTATTGATCTCACAGTATTGTCTTAGGGATTAAGTGAAATAGTATATATAGGTAAAGAATTTAACACATTAAGTGAAAGTGAAGTCACTCAGTCGTGTCTGACTCTTTGCGACCCCATGGACTGTAGCCTACCAGGCTCCTCTGTCCATGGGATTTTCCAGGCAATAGTACTGGAGGGGATTGCCATTTCCTTCTCCAGGGGATCTTCCCGACCCAGGGATCGAACCTGGGTCTCCTGCATTGTAGACAGACACGTTACTGTCTGAGCCACCAGGGAAGTCCATTAAGCAATCTCTAAATGTTGGCTGTTATTACTAATATCCTAGGAAATTAGGCTTCCCAGGTGGTTCATGGGTAAGAATCTTCCTGCCAATGTAGGAGATGCCCGTTTGATCCCTGGGTCAGGAAGATGCCTAGGAGGAGGCAATGGCAACCCACTCCAGTGGGAAATCCCATGGACAGAGGAGCCTGGTGGGCTACAGTCCATGGGGTTGCAGAGTCGGACACAACTAAGCACACACGCACCTTTTTTTCCTGCTCTAAAATGTGCAGGAGACTCCTGGCATTCAACTGTGTAAACTTTAGGGGGCTTTGTAAGCAGGCACAAAGCTGGCCTTGGCCTTCCTGCTACCTGATGGGACCCCACGAACAACAGAGTGGCCTTAAACTGGCACGAGGATTTAATAGTTCCCTAATACCCCTCATGGACAGAAGAGTTTGGCAGGTTCCAGTCCATGGGGTCTCAAAAGAATCAGACATAATTTAGTGACTAAACAACAATCCCCCTAAACATTTTCTTGTTAAACTGGTATGCACCTAACGCAATGGAGTTTTTATATTCTGGCAAATACAGAGGATACAAATACAAAGCATGATATTTTGTGTCTGGCATGAATGTGAATGTGAATTACTCTGCCAAGTGGCATCAGAAGTCAGTCTCTCAGCTCGTAAGCTTAGTCAACAACCCACCATCTGCATCCCAGTTTAGTATTTAAATATGTGGGAATTCCCTAAAGTCTCTTTAGATTCCTCCTATTTGTTCTATTTGTGGCTACCACTTCACTTCACTACTCCTACACACTACCCTTCACCATCAACACACTCCAGATATTTAACACACATTTCAGATATTTAAAACAAGTCATTTATAGCCCATTACTGCTTTCTCTAACTCCTAAAAATCATATCCCAGATATATTGAGCCAAATTTTGAAAATATCCAATCTCCTCATAAGCAAATATATTCTGCTACCTATTTATTCTAGGCAGCATGTGAACTATTAACAGGAAATTTATATAAAATGACACTAGAGGAAGAGATGTAGTCAAAACCACTTGATTCTTAGAGCTTCAACTGCAGTTTACATTTCTTCTCTGATTAGCAGCTTGAGTACCAATGAATGTGTGCTATACCATTAGGATGGGGTCAACCCATTCTAAGGGTGTGCTACTAAAGGAATGCCAGTCTGGTTTAGGCCTGGAGATTTGAGATTTGAGAAGAGGTCTATACATCATTTCTCTATTGAAATCTGCTCTTTATCTGATCTTGAGTATCCCAAATGGACTGAACCAAAAGTATTCTATCCTAAAACTACTTTTTTTCTTAGCAAGTTTGCACACCCTTAACAGGCAGAATGGCATTATAAGAGGATAGGCTCTGGTGCTTAACTGTCTGAATTTGAGTCCCAGCTATATGGCCTGTCTGCTTCAGTTTCCACTGGTGTATATAGAGATAATAGGATTGCTCTTATCATTGTTACTATTATTGCTCATAGGATTGCTGAGAAGATTAAATGAGTTAATACTTGAAAGATTTTTAGGACTAAATGACTAAGGCCTGATATGCAATCGATAAATGAAAGCAATTTTTATTGTCCTTAGATAATATTTTAATTTTAAACTTCATTTTTTAAAAAACAAAAATAAAATGTCACATTAAATCCCTAATGTGATTTAGCCCACTCAATCTCATTCCAAAAAAAGGTTTGGTGCTTAGCTTGAGCTCCATCTGGTGGTTTTACAGAATTCTCTGAAGACATCAGTCAGAGATGACAAAAAGCTAGGCTAAATCATTTAAGGGATTAGAGGACTTTGCTATACTTCCTAATTTACAACCTTCAGGAAAAAGGCAATAAAGAAGTGATCATACGCTGTACTTATTTCTGAATGCTACAGTTCCCACCAAAATTAGGTAGCAAAAATCCTGCAGACCACACAGTTCAGGAACTCAGTGACCTTAGAGGCACCCATCACAAACTCTGCCAGTTTTTGATAGCCAACTTGTCAGAGGACATAGGACTCTTGAAAACATATTTCTCAAATACATCTTTATACTATTTTGATTCTGTTAACCTTTATGTTAAATCCTGACTGTATAAACTTCATGAGTAGACAAACGTTAAGTGAATAGCCTAACATCACTCAAAGGCCCTGGATGGAAAAAAAGCTACTCCTTTGGGAGTCAAACTGGAGATTATCAGTTTCAAAATACATTAACAAATACTTAGCACTGGCCTCTAACCTCCAACTTAAAGAAAATCTGGCAGTAACACCTGACAATGCTGCTGAATTTTAAATAAACACCAAGTGTGTAACATCCCTGACGTAGACAATTCCTATGATGGTGAAGAGTAAACAACTTAGCTGGTATATTTATGCTGATATTGTCATGGCTTAAATAGACAATATTAGCGACTTTTTATTTCATGAATTAACATTTATGTATTTCCTGTTACTCACAAACTCTATTGTTCAAAATTACACCAAAAGGCAAAAAAAGGCCATGAACTTTTTTGAACTTTTCAACTCACATCTTCTATTAGCTTAAGTATTTAAAAATAATCCACTTTTTGGTGAACTAACCACTAAGTAGATTGAGAAGTTTATTATATAAAATAATTCTAAGACTTTACTAGCATTAAATTTCAGCTTCACATCTCCTGAAAGATTTGGGTTGTCCTTTTTATTTCTATATTGTGTCCCAGCCTAGCAACATGCCCAGTACCACATTTGTGTCCTTATGATCAAGTGACTATTCTAATAGGTCTCACTTTTAACTTGGTTTTCCTGAGAAGCTAACAGCCTCTTCTGAGTTCACCCATGAGGGTGAACACCTTGCCTTGTTCCCTGGGTCCCTAACACCTGGAAGTCTGCTAGATTTCTACACTACCACATAGGCAGACCTCATTTTATTGTGCTCTGCATAGAACTTTTTTTTTAAACAAACTGAAGGTTTGTGGCAACCCTCTGTCAAATAAGCCTATCAGTGCCATTTTCCCAACAGCATTATTTTTTTAAGTTATAGACATATATTTTAACATAAAAGGCTGCTGCAAAATAGTATAAACATAATTTTTATATGCACTAGCAAACCGAACAACTCCTGTGGTTCCCTTTATTGTGGTGGTTTGGAACACTGTGCAGTATCTCCAAGATATGCTGTCCTAAGCTAATATTTTCTTTGAATCTTCAAGAATGTAGCACTTCCGAAACTGATGTGACCATGTAATGTATTTTTTTCACAACACATCCAGAAAATCTGAGAACTATACTCTGAGAATAATATAAAAACTGAAGAACATTAACCTAGTTCCCAGGATTTTAAATCTTCTGAAAAGATAGAACACACTAACTTGTACATGTTAATATTCTACCTAAAAGTTTAAGATTTTTTAAAAATTGAAGAATCTGGTCTTCTCTACTACTAGGAAACCTTAAGGATATATGAAAGAACAGTTCTTTAGGATCTAGATGTATCTTTTATTCTGAATTATACAAAATCAAAACTCCAAATAAGTATATTTTTC